>NW_026125664.1:0-142065 GCF_943737965.1 Phodopus roborovskii | reverse complement strand
ACACCCACACCCATAATCCAAACTAATACCAAATTCTTCAAATTTCCATTGGTCATCATGACTGATATACTAGCTGGCCCACAGCCTGTGAGACATTCCAATAAACCCACTTTCTCACAGACACAGAGAGATATGTTCTACCAATCCTATTCAAACAGAGAACATTGAATAATGCAGCTGTTTCCTCATCTTCCTACTGAGGATCCTGTGCTGGTTCAACATAATACTCATAGATAAAGGTGTTCTTCCCAGCACCATTGTCTTTGATTATTCAGCTTACCTTGCAGATGACACTTTTTATTATTCTTCATATGTCAAGAATTTGACTCAAATATCAGGAACAAAACTCCAATCCAATAGACCTATATCACTGGCGTCTGTGCGGAGAAAGATATATCATCTTGTTTATAATATGGCTCCTGCCTTTCTCTCATGGTTATCCGAGAGGCCTCTGACAACCAGGTAAAAGTCCCCTCAGGTCTCCAGACCTCAGCAAGTTGGCACAGAACAAACATCACTTGTGTCCTAAAAAATTCTCTATACCTTTAATATTCTGGGAAGCCTTCCATCTATTTAATAAGAGAATCATTTCAGTCTGTATAGTGTAATGGTCTGAGCAGGGGTTCTGCACATTGTTTGAAGGATGAAAGAGAGTTAGGACCTGTGCACTGCAGGAAGTGAGCTGAACTGTTTATTGGTGACATTGGTAAGCGACATTGAAAATTTGTGTCTGACTATGTTGTGTTGGCTGTTGTCTTTGATTCCAGCACTGAGGAATTAGAGGCAAGTAGATTTCTGTGAGTAGTCTCTGGTCTACAGAGTAAGTTCCAGGACAGCAGGGCCACACAGGGAAACTCTGTTTCCAAACACCAAAAGAAATGAATGAAATAATCAAATAATCAAATAATTAATTAATATTAAATAAGTAATGAGAAAAATCTACTAGAATGCAACAACAACAAGTTTAATAATAATTAGGAAGGAACTGACCAGCTCAGTTTAATGAGCAAGTTCTAGGAGAGACAGGCGACCACACAGGGGAAATTCTCTCTCCAAAACAAAACAAAACAAAAAATAAGTTCCTGTTTGTGCAGATCTCTAAAATTTCTAGGTCTGGAGTAGAAACCAGGGCCAAAGAAGGTGCTGGGCTTGCTGTGTCTTTAAGAACAGTCTAACCCTTGGGAACTGCTCTTGTCCTCAAGCCTCACTAACATTGAGCCAACCCTATGAGTCTGAGGTCTGGAAGGAGACTTCCTGGAGCCATGATGCTTGGTTTTGTATCAGAACAGGAGCCAGAGGATTGATTGCTGCTCTATGAGTGGTGCTGTGGGTATACTTGGGGGAGCATGGATCAACAGAGAAGCTGAAGCATGGTGAGTGAGGGCATGGGAGGGTGGGATGGGGAGTAATGACAATCTTTTTTACAGGCCCTCAGCAGGAGAGCTGGACTGGAATGTGCTGCCATATTTAGTATTCAGTTAGCCCGTGGGTGGTCCAGCAGCTCCTGGCCACGTGGCCAATGAATACTTCTCCATGTGGGCTATTTCTGAGGAAAGGATTTTGATCCGGTAGCATTATGAATAAAATTCTGTGTAGTCCAGCTCCCATTATGGTTTTGGTGTGCAGGGGGTGGCTATTTACCAAAGAAGGAGAGGTTCGGTTACTTCAGTGCCCTCCAGCAGTCCTGCCTTTTAACATCTAAAGTTTAGGGGTCACATCCATTCAGAGATATTATTATTTTGTTTTTGCCATCAAAATAACATTTCTTTTTTTTGTGAAAAAAAAAATTAAAAGACATTACTTTACATTTTTCAAACTGCAAGTGTGTGTCACTGTGCCTGTCATGGTATTTTAGTTTTTGATTTTAGTTTTTTTTTTTCTGTTTTCTTTGAGACAGAGTCTTTCTATGTTGCTTAGACTGGCCTCAATCTCTGGCTGTCTCCCCACATTAGCTTTCTGAGTCCTGGAGTTACAGGAAGTTCAAGCTGGATCTACAAGACCTCACAGATGGCCAAGTTTTTAAACTAGGCATCACAGAGGAATTGTGGCAGTGACCTCCAGTCTAGACAAAGATACTTACCACTTTCCCCTCTGGAACTTTATTGAAGGTACTTAATTGGCAAATTCCTTTTCAATCATGAGAAAAGCAAATGAATTGAAAAAAAAAAAGAAAGAATTTAATAGCTAGGCATTGATGCCACTCACCATTAACAATTATTAATTGTTAATATCATTCTTTGCTGTAGCATTGAGTGATGATACTGGATCCAACAAACTCAACAAACCTACAGGAGTTTATTGGGAAAGGGAGTGAAGGCAGTGGTAGATGTCAACCAATTGGGGGCAGAAATAGAAAGAGAGAGAGAAAATTGGCAGTAGTTGCTTGCTAAAAAGAGGAGGGAAGAAGTTTAGAACCAGGCTCTGCAGTTGGGGCCCTTTCAACTGGGGACATGGGGGTTGCATTGGCCCATCTCCTCATGGCCTTTGCATGCATTGTCTTATGGAGTCACTTAATGAATGCAAGGCTTAGCCTTCCAACTTTGACAGCTTTTTAAATGTCAGTGTAGAGTTATCATCTCTGAAAAAACAGATCCAGGAGGGAAGTGAAGGTTACCTGTGGAAAGCAGAGAAGATCGACTCCGGGGCATGGAAAGAACTTGAGCATTAGAGAGGCCTGTGATCTGGAAAGGTTCCCTAAGAAGAAACAGGCCCTGGAGAGGACATGTGTGGAGTGACAGTCAGATGCTGAGGAGAAACCACCAAGGCAGGAAGAGGAGTCTTTGGGAGTAGGAACAGGGCCAGGTTGCCTAGGATGAGGGTGAATCCAATAAGTCAATTATTACTATTAGGTAGCACATGGTTTACTGGGTGCTATTATTTCCCTTGTTAACTACAGAACATTCATGTTATAAAAATGTTATAAAGGACACTAGCTGTAAGTGTGTGACAAAGGCCTTTTAATCTCAACATTCAGGAGGCAGAGGGAATTCTTTCTCTTTGAATGTAGTTGGGTCTACAAAATCATCTCCAGGACAGCCAGGGATTCACAGTGAAACAAATTCTGGAAAAGCACACAAAAGACCACTCCAGCAAATATGTTTTTATTTATCCCTCCAAATAATAAATAAAATATGTCATGTGTCTTAATTTTCTTTCTATTCTTCAAGCCTTACCCTAAGAAAATCTTTTGCATTTTTTTACTAGTGAAAACATGTTTGCATTGTGTCTGTCATGCACAATAATATTGGGATTTTCTTTTCTCTTTCCTGACTGGTTATCCATTTCTCCACAAAATGCCCAGTGTAATAAGCATCAGTCAAGGCTTTGGATGTATTCACATTCCCAGTGTGTGTGTGTGTGTGTGTGTGTGTGTGTGTGTGTGTGTGTGTAGACCAGAAAACAACTTTTGGTGCCTATTCTCTCCACCATGAATCTCAGATATTTTACTCAGGTCCTCTAGACTGGGCCCTGGAAATGGTTTTATTCCCATTACCCCTTCCAAATCTGGCATGATTGTATCGTAATACCTTGTTGAGTTTATTCTTTAATTACATTTTAATACATATATTTGCTTTCATTATGTGAATTGTGTCTGTATGAATGTATGCAATGCATGTGACTGCTTGCAGAAGCAATAAAATAGCACTGGATTACATGGAGTTGGAGTTATAGGATGTTATAAGCCACCAGGCATGGATACTGGGAAGTGAAGACAGGTATTTGGCAATAGCAGTAAATACTCTTTGCCTCTGATATAGCTCTAAAGCTCCTAATCCTAACTTATATTTTTAGTTAAAAGTATTTTTTCTTGTATAGTTTTAATTACATTTTTTTTTTGATCAAACACATGCCTGTACACATGTGCTATCTTCCAGGCTTTACCAATCCAGGAAACTCTCAGGAAGTGGTTAATGCTTCTTTCATTTTGTGTCACTGGAATTTGGTATAAAGTGCCACTATCCAATGATCTACTTCAATGACCATTAATTTTAAATTTTAGTTTTAGTTTAAATACAGAGTATTGGGTTTCATAGTGGTATCTTTATATACTTGTTATTATGTGCTTTCCTTGTTTGTTTTCTTCCCACACTACTCTCCCTTTTGACCCTCCTCATCTCTAACTGATTCCATTTCCTGTAGCATTTAGTTCCAAGATATATTTACTAGTCTTTGCAAGTAAGGTTCTTGAGCAAATTTTGTATCTACCAAAATAGGGTTAAAACAAAAATTAATTAAAAGAAATGGGGTAGAACAATCCATATTCAACGGAAAACACTAATATTACATGTCAATTCTTAATATCTATGCCCCAAACACATGATGAGGAAACATACCCAAGAGGATTAAACAGGAAGAAACTATTGAATCACAGTTAAAATTAACAAATTAGAAACAAAGAAAAATAAAATTATTGAATGAAAAACATGTGATTTTTTTGTGAAAATCAACTATACAGACAAAACTAAGAGAGAGAGAGAGAATATAACAATTAATAAAATCAGAAATTAAAAGGAGACATAATCAACAAGGAAAACCACAGAACCATAAGAAATACTTTAAAAAATACTTCATCCAAATTTGGAATATATATCTTGATAGGTACCACTTACCAAAGTTCAATCAACACCACATGAACAATTTGAATATAGAACTAACACGCATAGTGAAATAAAATGAATCATTACAAGCCTCACAACCAAAAATAAGTAAGAATTTAAATAAATAAATAAATAAATAAATAAAATCTGAGTGAAACATTGTTTTAACATTGGAATTTACCAGCCTTTCAAAGAAGAGTTAGAAATGTTACTTCTCAACTTATTCCATGATATAAAAACACAAGAAGCTTTACCCAATTTATTTTATGATGCCACAGGTACACAGATATCCATGCATTCAGGCTTTTTATTTAAATATTCATACATAATTTATGTCAGATGTTACTACATCATATACCTTTAACCTGAAACAGGGTACAGTGGAAATTTGGCTTTCTGGATAGCCCTTAACAATCTGGATATTGCAACAGGTTGACAGACTTGGGGATTCCAATTTCAATAATTCAATGGATCATAGCCACTCTGCCTGATGACATTGAGATCATAAACCTTACTCAGCAAGGCTTTCCTATGTTGTGGGAAATATAAAGAGAATTATAGATCAAATTTTCTCATCAATATATGTGAACAAATAATAAAATCATCATAAAGAGATTCCAACACAGGACAAAATATCATCCAAACCAATAAAGGAGGCATCATTGCAAAGAGGAGTGATAATACAACACAAAAAATCAAACATATTTAATGCACAATAAAAGTAAATTTTAAAAAACATAAGTATTCCCTTATTTTAATTTTATATATTGATGCCAGTTGCCTCTCCCCTCCTCCATCTTTTTCTCTTCCACTTTCTCATGCCTCCTGACCCCCTTCCCCTCCTACCTCTCCACACTCCACATGTAGGGTGATGCCTTCCAGGAGGGCTAATCTAAATCTTTCAAGTCATTTGGAGTACGGACTAAGATTTTTCTCCTGTATCTATGTTAAGGGAGTATCCCTTCATGGAGGATGTGAACCGAAAGCCCTTGTGTGCACCAGGGATACATCCTAGTTCCACTCTCCAAGGTCGCTTAGACTGTCCATGCATTCTATCTTAGACCCATGTTTAGTGGATCCGAGTCAGTCCCATGATGAATTGCCAGCTATCCCTCTGGTGGCCCATTAGCTCCTCTATGTTCAGATAAGCTGCCTCTATTTGTTACTGCAGCCTGGTGTGGTCCTCCCCTTTGTGCATATGGATTCCAGTTATGCCAAGTGTTTAGTTGTGGCTGTTCTGTTTGCATCAGCTACTAGATGAGGACTCTATTATGGTGCATAAGTTACTCATCAATCTCATTATCAGGGAAGGCCATTTATGGTAGCCTTTCCACTGTTCCTCAAATTGTTAGTTGGGGTCAGACTTGTAGATGTCTGGACATTTCTCTAGGTTCAGTTTTCTCTTTAAACCTACAATGGCTCCCTCTTTTATGGTTTCTCTCTGTGTCTCTCCTTCTGTCTCTGTCTCTCTCACTCCCTTTACTCTCATCTATTCCTTCCCTGACACAATCTTCCCATGTGCTTTTCTCTCCTCTTCTGTTTCTTGTAGATCGTTCTCTATTCATTGTCCCCACCAACACCCCATATACTCAGGAGATCTTGTCCCTTTCCTATTCTGTAAGGGACCTTATATGAACCTCTTATAATCCTCCTTGTAGCCTAGTTTCTCAGCCAAAGTGAATTATAAACTGGTGATCCATTGCACTATGTCTAAAATCCATATAAGAGTGAGTACATACCATGTTCCCCTTTTTCTGACTGGGTTACTTCATTCAGGATGGATTCTTCAAGTTCCATCCATTTGCCTCTAGATTTCAAGATTCCAGTGTGTGAGTGAGTGTGTGTGTGTGTGTGTGTGTGTGTGTGTTTATAGCATAGTACTCCATTGTGAAAATGTGCCCCATCTTCTTTATCCATTCTTCAGTTGAAGGGCATTTAGGTTACTTCAATATTCTTGCTATTACAAATAATGCTGCTCTGAACATAAACATGTCTTTGTTCCATGGATGTGGATTATTTGGCTATATTCCTAAGTGGGGGATTGCTAAGTAATGTGGTAGAGTGATTCCCATTTTCCTGAAGAACTACCACACTGATCGCCAAAATGGTTGTACATGTTTGCTTTCCCACCTGCAGTGGAGGAGTGTTCCCCTTTCCCCACATCCTCTCCAGCACAAGTTGTCATTGGTGTTTCTAATTTTAGCCATTCTGGCTGGAGTAATATATCTCAGAGTTGTTTTGATTTGCATTTCCCTTATACCCAAGGATTGTGAGCAATTTCTTTAGTTTTTTTCAGCCATTTAGGATTCCTCTATTGAGAATTCTCTCCTCAGATTTTTTTTTAATTCAACTTTTATTAGGTTTATTTGGTGTGTGTGTGTGTGTGTGTGTGTGTGTGTGAGTGTGTGTGTGTGTGTGTGTGTGTTTAGGCCAGGGCTATCAACTTCTTTTCCTAAGACATTGCTCCCCTGTGACTGGGGTGTGTGTAGGTAGAGAGGTACATGTGGAGGTGAGGGGAGAGTTATGAAGAGTCAGTCTCTCCTCTCATCTTCACAGGATTTCTGGAACTCTAACTCAAGCTGTCAGGTTTCTATGTTAAGCATTTTTACTCATGCAGCTATCTTGTCTGCCCCATAACTATTTCTCATTTTCTATCTATCTATCTATCTATCTATCTATCTATCTATCTATCATCTCCTATCACTTATCTGTCTATAGTAATCAATTATCAATCTATGTACCTATGTGTGCATGTATGTATGTATCTATCTATTTATTTATCAATCAATCATCTAACATCTATCACCTAACTCACTAGGCACATAGCCTCAAAAAGAAACAACGAGCCTAGAGGCAGTGGCTGGCTGGCCAGCAGGCCCCAACCATCTCTACCTACCAAGTGCAGGATTACACATACGCAATACCATCCCTGCTTTTCTGTGTGACTGCATAAATGGGATTGTACTTAGATCCACATGATTCTACAACAAGACATTTACTGACTGATCTGTGTGCCTAAGTTCATATTCCAGTTTTAATTTTTAGCTTTTAAGCACTTTTGCTGTAAGTGTTAGTATTTGGGAATTTTTACTGACCTGCCCTTGGGGTTCTGACATGCTATGTGCACAGCTACAGCCACTAAGAGCACCACCTGTGCACATTCTCTATATTCCCTTTTTAAAGGGTCCTGCCTACTTCTCTCTCTCTCTGCTTCTCTGCCTGTCTCTCAGTCTACCCTCCTTCCTGCCCCTTACTTTTCTACCTCTCCTGTCCCCATAGTTCAGTTTTTCCCCCTCCCTTCCCCCATTTCCCATTCCCTTTCCCATAAAAAAAGAAACAAACTCCACATGAGCTTTTTTTTTTTTTGTATATAACAAAGTCCAATTAAATGAAAACAAACTTTATACACAATATTTGGGAATTTGGGTGGCGTTCTTTCCAAACTACTTCCTGCTGGTAAGGGGCGCTGTCTTGGGGGATTTGAAGAAGATTCAGATATCCTAGCTGTAGTCTGTAGGGCTGTTTTTTTCATCTGTTTTGAATGTAGGATCAGCTTGTACTCTGTTTCAGGTGGTCTGGCGTGATCAAACCACATTAGTCTGGAAGGAATCCACATCTTTTCATTTTCTGTGGAAACAAAAATAGAAATCCTTTTCCCCAGTAACTTGTTCTTCAAGTTAAATTTTGGAGTCAAAGCATTTTTTTTTTAATTTATTATTTTACATGTCTTTCCCAGTTCCCTCTCCCTCCCTCCCTCCCCTCCAGCCCTCCCTCCATCCTTCCCTCCCTTTTACCCTCTCTGCCCTCTCACATGCACTCAAAATACCCTCCCCTCCCATCCCCCCACCACAATTCCATATGTAGGGGAATGCCATCCAGTTGGGGTCATGTGGATGTGACAGGTCTTGTGAAGTAGGGACTAGGGCTTCTCTCCTGTCTCTAGAATAAGGCAGTTATCCCTCCATGGGTGATATGTTTGCAAAGTCCTTTTGTGCACCAGGGATACATCCTGGCTCCACTGTCTGAGGTCTCTCAGACTGCTCAGACCTTCTGGCTGAGACCCATATTCAGGGGGGCCTGAGTCAATCCCCTGCTGGCTTCCCAGCTATCAGTCTAGTGGCCCTTAGCTCCTCCTTGTTCAGGTAAGCTGTCTCTATGTGTTTCTGCCGCATGGTCTTGTCCTCTCCATCTGCTTCTGGGTTCTAGTTCAACTCAGTGTTTATGTATGGGAGTTTGCTCCTATTTTCAACAGGCATTAGTTGAGGATTCCATGGAGAAGTTAGTTGTTGATCTCACTCTCCGGGAAGGGCATTTATGATAGCCTTTCCACGGAAGCTGAGATTGTTTGTTGGGAGCAGTGTTGCAGTTCCCTCGACCTTTCTTTGTGTTCAACTTTATCTTCAAACCAATATTGGCTACTTCTTTTATGTTCTCTCTCTCTGTCTCTCTCTTTCCTATCTTCCATTCCTAACCAGGCTCAATCCTCCTGGTCGCACATGTCTTCCTCAACTCCCCCTCATTTTCTACTACTTCTCTCTCCATTCGCTGTCCTCCCCCACTTCACCTGAGCTCTGGGGGACTTGCCCCTTCCCAGTTCTGTCTCAGGGACTTTATATGAATCTCTTAGAATACACCTTGTATCCTAGTTCCTCTGGTGATGTGAATTATAGGCTGGTGATCATTTGATCTAGTTCTAAAATCCATATATGAGTGAGTACATACTGTGTTCCTCTTTTTGTGACTGAGTTACCTCATTCAGGATGGTTTCTTCAAGTGCCATCCACTTGCCTGCGAATTTCAAGATACCATTATATTTTCTGCAGAGTAGTATTCCATTGTGTAGATGTGCCACATCTTCATTAACCATTCTTCAATTGAGGGGCTTCTAGGTTGCTTCCAGGTTCTTGCTATTACAAATAGTGCTGCTATGAACATAGTTGAACAGATGTCTTTGTTGCATTGATGTGAATCCTTTGGGTATATGCCTAAGAGGGGGATTGCCGGGTCCTGTGGTAATCTAATTCCCATTTTCCTGAGGAACCGCCATACTGATCTCCAAAATGGCTCTATGAGTTTGCACTCCCACCAGCAGTGGAGGAGTGTTCCACTTTCTCCACATCCTCTCCAACATAAGCCATCACTGGTGTTTCTACTTTTAGCCATTCTGGCAGGGGTAAGATGGTATCTCAAAGTTGTTTTGATTTGCATTTCCCTGATAGCTAAGGATGTGGAGCATTTTCTTAAGTGTCTTTCAGCCGTTTTGATTTCCTCTATTGAGAATTCTTTCTTCAGTTCTGTACCCCATTTTTTAATAGGGTTATTTGGTGTTTTGTTGACTAGTTTCCCGAGTTCTTTGTGTATTTTGGAGATCAGCCCTTTGTCAGATATAGGATTAGTGAAAATCTTTTCCCAGTCAGTGGGCTGCCGTTTGGTCTTGTCAACTGTGTCCTTTGCCTTACAGAAGCTTCTTAGTTTGAAGAGGTCCCATTTATTAATTGTTTCTTTCAGTGTCTGTGTCCCTGGAGTTATGTTCAAGAAGCGGTCTCCTATACCAATTTGTTCAAGGGTACCTCCTCCTTTCTCTTCTAAGAGGTTCAATTTGGCTGGATTGATGTTGAGGTCTTTGATCCATTTGGACTTGAGTTTTGTGCATGGCGACAGACATAGGTCTATCTGCATTCTTCTACACACACTCATCCAATTCCAATTGTGCCAGCACC
The DNA here is from genome assembly GCF_943737965.1 of Phodopus roborovskii. NCBI lineage: Eukaryota > Metazoa > Chordata > Mammalia > Rodentia > Cricetidae > Phodopus > Phodopus roborovskii. The sequence goes on along the minus strand of NW_026125664.1, from coordinate 131,747 downwards.
ATTTGTTGAAGATGCTGTCTATGCCCCATTGTATAACTTTAGCTGTTTTGTCGAAAATCAGGTGTTCATAAGTGCGTGGATTAATATCAGGATTTTCAATTCGATTCCATTGGTCTACCTGTCTATTTTTATGCCAATACCAGGCTGTTTTCAGAACTATAGCTCTGTAGTAGAGCTTAAAGTCAGGAATGGTGATGCCTCCTGATGTTCTTTTTTATTGTATAGGGTTTTTTGGCTATCCTGGATCTTTTGTTTTCCACATAAAGTTGATTATTATCCTTTCAAGGTCGGTGAAGAATTGTGGTGGGATTTTAATGGGGATTGCATTGAATCTGTAGATTGCTTTTGGTAAGATTGCCATTTTTACTATGTTTATCCTACCTAACCAAGAGCATGGGAGATCTTTCCATTTTCTGGTATCTTCTTTAATTTCTTTCTTTAGAGTCACAAAGTTCTTATTAAATAGGTCTTTTACTTGTTTGGTAAGCATTACACCAAGATACTTTATGTTGCTTGTGGCTATTGTAAAGGGTGATGTTTCTCTGATTTCTTTCTCTGCCTCTTTGTCGTCTGAAAAAAATAGGGCTACTGATTTTTTTTTTTGAGTTTATCTTGTATCCTGCTAGTTTGCTGAAGGTGTTTATCAGCTGTAGGAGTTCCCTGGTAGAGTTTATTGTGTCGCTTATGTAAACTATCATATCATCTGCAAATAGAGACAGTTTGACTTCTTCCTTTCCAATTTGGATGCCCTTGATCTCCTTTTGTCGTCTTATAACATTAGCTAGAACTTCTAGTACGATATTAAAGAGATATGGAGAGAGAGGACAGCCTTGTCTTGTTCCTGATTTTAGAGGAATTGGCTTAAGTTTCTCTCCATTCAGTTTGATGTTGTCAGTTGGTTTGCTGTATATTACCCTTATTATGTTTAGGTTTGTTCCTGTTATCCCTGACCTCTCCAAGACCTTTATCATGAAAGGGTGTTGAATTTTATTACATGCACCCTGACCAACCTCCCCTCCCCCCCCTCACTCCACATGTAGAATGATGCCATCTAGGAGGGGTCATCTAAATCTGTCAAGTCATTTGAAGTGGGGAAAAGGACTTCTCTCCTGTCTCTAGGTTATAGGAGTACACCTCCATGGGGCATGTGCCCACAAGTCCCTTTTGTGTACCAGGAATACATCCTGGTTCCACGCCCTGGAATTCCTTAGTCTGCTCAGGCCTTCTAGCTGAGACCCATATTCAGGGGGGTTTGAGTCAGTCCCATGATGGATTCCAAGCTATCAGTCTTGGGGCCAGTTAGCTTCTCCTTGTTCAGGTCAGCTGTCTCTATGCTTTTCTGCAAACTGGTCTTGTCCTGACTCTTTGCATCTGGATTCTTTTTCAGGTCAGTGTTTATTTGTGGCTGTTTGCTTCTGTTTCCATCAGTTACTAGGTGAGGGCTCTATGTGGTGGATAAGTTAGTCATCGATCTCACTATCAGGGAAGGGCATTTATGGTAGCCTTTCCACTGTTGCTCAAATTGTTAGTTGGGTTCAGTATTGTATTTCTCTGGACATTTCCGTAGGTTCAGTTTTCTCTTCAATCCTATAAAGGCTCCCTCTTTTAAGTTCTCTCTCTCTGTCTATCACTCTCTCTTTTCTGTCTTCTATTCCTCTACTGACACAATCAGTAAATATCTTTACCCTTACATTATAAAGACTCTCTTTGTGATCCCCTTTGAAGGAAGTACTTCAAGATGAAGTGTCCCATGGAAAAATCATGGGGACATGAAGAATCATGGAATTTCAAATAATAATTTCTCTGTCCAGCAGTGCCTAGTTATTGCTGGGTTGAGGTGGGCTAGAACCTGAAAATAACGGGAGAGAAAGAACGAACGAGAACAAGCAATGCTTGTCAAGGTCTCACTTTATTAGGCACAAAGAGGGGTTTTTAAAGCAAAGCGGAGAGGAAGTGGGTAGGGGTAGCTTTCCTGACTCTGGGGCTCTGGTAAGGTCCCACACCATAAACACCAGACCATAAACGTCTGATTATCTCAGTTCCTGGTGTCTGGTTCATCTCAGTTCCTTGAAGGAGTGGAACAGACCACTGTTTAACAGTTTTCTGTTTTACCAAGATAAGGCTCAATTAGAATTTTAAGGTGTAAGTGATTCTGCAAGAGAATGTGACTCAAGGCTGGCTCCCAACATCTCCCCCTATTTTATTCTTTTTTTATGGAGCATCTATCTTAGGCTACGTAGTGGGCTCCCACAATCGGGCCCTGGGGATGGGCTTGTCATTATGGGACAAATGGTAGGACCCCTGTCTTAATCTACATAGGGTGCATCTGCACTCAGCACTCAAAGACATGGTCAAAAATTGGGCAAGAAACTCAGGCAAGATGAGTGGGCTCCTGAGAGATGGTCCTATGCTACTGCTGTCATTGAGCAACTTACAGCCAAAGAGAAGGGTCTGCCTCCATTTTGTGGCACTGAGATATTCCCGTCATTGACGTCTTCATATTTGAGAGAACCAGGTCCTCTGTTGTTTGAGTCCTGTGAAATTGAGTCCTTGTCTAGGTGGTTCAGGACTGGCACTGTCACCATCCTCATCAGGTTTCTCAGAAGAGCCCTGTTCCCTTTCCAAAAGCTGATGGTAGTGTACAGAAATAGCATGGAATCAATTTGAGTTCTGATAAATTGAGTTAATTTCTGGAATGCCCAAAGGCCAAAAGTCATCATCAGTAGCAATCCCATAAATGGCCCCAGGAAAGAAGGAAGCAAGGGAGAAAGCCAAGGGGAGGTGGAAAGCCAATTTTTATACTAGGACTCGGCATGTTCCCACTGCCATTTACGTTCAGCAAGACTTTTCTGCATTCTATCTAAGCTGTCTTCAATTAAGCCAGTCTTATCAGCATAAAAGTAACATTCCTCTTTGATTATTGCACAAATTCCTCCTTGTTGTAAAAACAATAGGTTTAAGCCTTGAGTGTTCTAGAGAATGACCCTTGAGAGAGACAGAGAGAGAGAGAGAGAGAGAGGACCACCGATTTTTAAATTGGAATAACAGAATAATCTCCTGATCAGGTTATCTCATCTAAAGAACTCTGTCGTTTTCAAGCTTATGTCACTATAGGCAAGTTGTAGCTTGAGAGACTGGTAAATATGTAGAACTCAAAAGAAAGAGCCCTGCTTTGTTTTTGAGAGAAACTCAGTGAGGCTGTAAGGTTAGTTCATTGGTGGGTTAGTTTATCGGCTAGCTCTGCCTTAATTATTAACCCATTTCTGCTGATCTATACATTTCTCTTACCGGGGAGCAGGCGGTGTAATGGTTTCTCCCGATCTTCCATCTTGACTCCTCCTTACTACTTCCTATTTCCTCCTTGTCTCCTAGTCCCACCTATCTTCCTATCCTATTGGCCAACAGTGCTTTATTTATTAACAAGTATGAGAAACATATACAGAATGACATATTTTAGCATGTGGGAGGGGCACTAGAATGTGACAGAATGTTGGTTCATAAATGTTGCCTGGCAACCCTGCTTGCATTCTGTATCCTGGTATCATGGGCCGAGGACCAGAGAGCAGCTTCGAGAAAGTGTTATCATGGGACATTACAGTCTCCCAAGATAACTATCTCCTAAAACTTTTAATGACAGCATTTGATTCGCCTAAATGAGTCATAGCCACACCCCTGGAAGTATGCCTACAGCTTTTACTGGTTACCAAATTCAAGAATACGTGATCATCAGAGAACGTAGTCTGTGGAGAAACAGTTCAAGGTCTTCTGTTTATGAATACTCTCTCTCCTAAGAAGTGAAACTATGGAACGAAAGATAATAAGACTCACAATTATTCATCAAAAGGTGAGTTTGCCATTGTTGACTTCCTTCAGGAAAGTGATAATCCATTTGTTAGAGTAGACTTAGGAATTGTTGGATTTCCGTCCATCTCTTTTGAGGCAGCCGCCCAACATTAAGTATGTGATATCTTCTAAAAACCCTGCATACACAATAACAGTTCAGCCTTTAAACATGTTACTACTCTGCTCTGCGATTAAATAAGGGATGAACCTGGGAGTTTCCCACAATCATGTGGGAGTCAACAGAGAGTCAATTGTGTGGAGCATGGCAGACCATTTCATCCTCTGATTATGTGGTTATTTGATTATTAAAATAGGACATTAGGTAATCCATAATCAGTGGATTGTGGTGACGCGATGTGGGAGGCAATTATTAGAGACCATCTTAAAATCAATTATGTAGTTAAAATATTAAAATGTTTAAATTAATCACGACAGCATCGTTCCTGAGCCTGGTTTGGAGCCACCTTAGGGAAGTGGATGATGTTACATGAACTCATTATTTGATTATTTAATTATATAAAACAATGATTATATCGTCCATGACACCAGGAATCTGGTGCCACAGATCATCTAATTACATAATTAATAATTTAAATTGACAATCTGTGTTAATCCCCAAGATAATGTATATATTTGCATAGTTACCTAAACAACAATCCTCCCTTCCATGAAGAGACCTGTAAAGCTCCCTCTTGTGGAGACAGTTTGCAATATCTTCACATTTTATGATTTATTGACTCGATGATGATGACATCCTTCATGACTGGAGTCTGGCCAATGCTTCCCTGCCAATAAAATGCTACTGTTTATTGTGACAGTTAGCTATTACTGACTTATTTAATTCTTTAAATTTTGTAAAGGACAGACAGAGCCATCACCGATTACGGTTAGGGTGCAAAAATCTGTCAGGGACAAGGTTAGGAAAGTTGAAGACACGGGCAGAGCATTTTAGGAATAATCTATGCATCTCCCAGAGTATGAGGGATGCTGGGTGATTGAGTCCTGAAGGTTGCACGTTACCCTCCGAGACGTACAAGGACTTCACCATGGCCGGCACGGTGGTCTGGCTGTTGACTACCTGCTCTTCCTCCACATCTTCACATCGGATGTGATCTACCATGAGAAGAATGAGTGGCACTAGGACATTGGCACCATCACCGAGACCTGGCAAAAGAATGAAGACTCAGAACACAGAAGAACATCTCTCTCTCTCTCAGCTATGCTGGTGATGCCCCTGCTGCAGCCATCTTTTCAGCTGTTATCAACATTGTGGCTACTACTGCTATGCCAGGATTGGGCCCATTATCTCACGTCCTGCCGCACCACAACTGAGAATCAGGCGCTTGTGATGATGTCAGGCCAACAGAATTCATCAGGCAAGACAGTATGGTTATTTGACGGTTAACTGATGGCAATTTAAAAACGCGTGATGACAGCATACAGTTTCATACCTGGCAAGTCTGCCCAGGAATTGATGAAACAAAAAAAGGTCAACGGCTTACATATTTAAAGATGAAATTATTAAATTCTTTCATTATATAATCTGTGATCCATGAAGTTTGGCGCCACCTTGTGTGACTCAACTGTAAAAGATGATCTAACTATCTGATTATTTCATTATTCAAATCTGTCTTTTTCAACTCCAGGAAGAGTGGAGTCTGGATCCACATTGTTGGTGTTAAATTGTATCTTGTGAATTCTTTCTTTCTTTCTTTCTTTCTTTCTTTCTTTCTTTCTTCCTTTCTTTATTGAAATCAATGTTGATATCATTTTGTTATCTCTCTAGGGGTGAATTATGAGAAACTATCTCTTTACTCATTCATTTTTTGTTCAAATCTATGATTGAGAACTCAATGTCTCTTCAGTACTGAGCAATCGTTTAGGCTTCACGCATAAAACACCATAAACTTGTGTAATGTTTATTCATTTAATTATGAATATCTGCCATTATGTATTCAGTGATCACTGCAGTTTTGAGCCTCCGTAGGGGAGACCGTTGTACCAGACCATCACGTCACCTAATACTACACTTCTTTAACTGTTAAACTAGGAAATTAAGTAATAATTCATCATTTAATTTACATATTTAAAATACAGGTAATGTTATGGACTATAAGTCCCTTTTTGAGTCAGATTTTGGGAGTTGATGATGTAATATCATCTCATTACTTCATCATTTAGCTATGTAAACAGATCTTTACATCAGCGATAGCTTTAGGACTTTGGTGCCATCTCGTCAGTGTTAATATAAAAGGCCCACTAATTAATTATCAATTTAATTTTTTAAAGACATCACTATTCCATGAAGAGATCAGTCTGACTACTCCATGTGGGATTAAGTGTGCACCACCATGTCATTTTTCAATCATTTTTCATTATATATTAGTTATTTAAATCGATGAATATGTTGTTCTTGACTGGCGTCGGGCCATTCCTCCATGGGAGTTAATCACATGGCACTATTTAATTATCTAAGTACTACTTCATTGACAATCACTGGAGTTTGCTTCCATCTTTTGAAAGTTAAATATGGAGGACTATCCAATTACTAACTTATTTGATTGCGTAAGAAATGATGGTGTCATCCGTCATTTGGCTGCTGTGGGATTGACACAGCAGGAGATCGGTACCAGAAGCAGTGCCCAGAGAATGGGGGACGCTGCCTTGTACAGCGATTACTGATTACGTAATATTAAATTTTTAACAATCGAATGATTACACGATTAAAAAAAAAAACTGTACTGTTTCGCATCATCATTTTCTGAGAGGTTGCAACAGAACTGACCCATGAAGGACACAGTGACCACCGATTTTAAAAATGGAATAACTGAATAATCTCCTGATCAGGGGATCTCATCTAATGAACTCGTTGGGCAGATAACATGACACACCACCAACAATAAATCACACTAAATTACCATATTAGAAAGCGAGGTACAGGACTTAATAGAGAACAGTCAATTGAGGAATCCAAAATGACTGGAAGAAACATAAGACACGGCTCAAAATCCCTAATCATCAGCCTAATGCAAATCTAAACAACTCTGAGAAACCACGGGATCAAGCTCCTCTAAAGGGAAGAGGATGCAGAGGAGTTTATTTTATTTTCAATAAAGGGAAAAGGATTATGGTACAGGCGATTATTTGTATTGTTTCCATTCTAGAAATTAGAAAATTGAAGCATAGAAAAGAGGTTTAAAATACTCATCATTGTACTTGAATGGCACAATGATGCTTTCGTTTTCATGCTTATGTCACTATAGGAGATTTGTAGCTTGAGAGACTGGTAAATATGTAGAACTCAAAAGAAAGAGCCCTGCTTTGTTTTTGTGAGAAACTCAGTGAGGCTGTAAGGTTAGTTCATTGGTGGGTATATTCCTTTTAGCATGTGGGAGGGGCACTAGAATGTGACAGAATGTTGGTTCATAAATGTTGCCTGGCTACCCTGCTTGCATTCTGTATCCTGGTATCATGGGCCGAGGACCAGAGAGCAGCTTCGAGAAAGTGTTATCATGGGACATTACAGTCTCCCAAGATAACTATCTCCTAAAACTTTTAATGACAGCATTTGATTCGCCTAAAGAAATCATAGCCACGCCCCTGGAAGTATGCCTACAGCTTTTACTGGTTACCAAATTCAAGAATTCCTGATCATCAGAGAACGTAGTCTGTGGAGAAACAGTTCAAGGTCTTCTGTTTATGAATACTCTCTCTCCTGAGACGTGAAACTATGGAACGAAAGATAATAAGACTCACAATTATTCATCGAAAGGTGAGTTTGCCATTGTTGACTTCCTTCAGGAAGGTGATAATCCATTTGTTAGAATAGACTTAGGGATTGTTGGATTTCCGTCCATCTCTTTTGAGGCAGCCGCCCAACATTAAGTATGTGATATCTTCTAAAAACCCTGCATACACAATAACAGTTTAGCCTTTAAACATGTTACTACTCTGCTCTGCGATTAAATAAGGGATGAACCTGGGAGTTTCCCACAATCATGTGGGAGTCAACAGAGAGTCAATTGTGTGGAGCATGGCAGACCATTTCATCCTCTGATTATGTGGTTATTTGATTATTAAAATAGGACATTAGGTAATCCATTATCAGTGGATTGTGGTGTCGCGATGTGGGAGGCAATTATTAGAGACCATCTTAAAATCAATTACGTAGTTAAAATATTAAAATGTTTAAATTAATCACGACAGCATCGTTCCTGAGCCTGGTTTGGAGCCACCTTACGGAAGTGGATGATGTTACATGAACTCATTATTTGATTATTTAATTATATAAAACAATGATTATATCGTCCATGACACCAGGAATCTGGTGCCACAGATCATCTAATTACATAATTAATAATTTAAATTGACAATCTGTGTTAATCCCCAAGATAATGTAAATATTTGCATAGTTACCTAAACAACAATCCTCCCTTCCATGAAGAGACCTGTAAATCTCCCTCTTGTGGAGACAGTTTGCAATATCTTCACATTTTATGATTTATTGACTCGATGATGATGACATCCTTCATGACTGGCGTCTGGCCAATGCTTCCCTGCCAATAAAATGCTACTATTTATTGTGACAGTTAGCTATTACTGACTTATTTAATTCTTTAAATTTTGTAAAGGACAGACAGTGCCATCACCGATTACGGTTAGGGTGCAAAAATCTGTCAGGGACAAGGTTAGGAAAGTTGAAGACACGGGCAGAGCAATTTAGGAATAATCTATGCATCTCCCAGAGTACGAGGGATGCTGGGTGATTGAGTCCTGAAGGTTGCACGTTACCCTCCGAGACGTACAAGGATTTCACCATGGCCGGCACGGTGGTCTGGCTGTTGACTACCTGCTCTTCCTCCACATCTTCACATCGGTTGTGATCTACCATGAGAAGAATGAGTGGCACTGGGACATTGGCACCATCACCGAGACCTGGCAAAAGAATGAAGACTCAGAACACAGAAGAACATCTCTCTCTCTCTCTCTCAGCTATGCTGGTGATGCCCCCTGCTGCAGCCATCTTTTCAGCTGTTATCAACATTGTGGCTACTACTGCTATGCCAGGATTGGGCCCATTATCTCACGTCCTGCCGCACCACAACTGAGATCCAGGCGCTTGTGATGATGTCAGGCCAACAGAATTCATCAGGCAAGACAGTATGGTTATTTGACGGTTAACTGATGGCAATTTAAAAACGCGTGATGACAGCATACAGTTTCATACCTGGCAAGTCTGCCCAGGAATTGATGATACAAAAAAAGGTCAACGGCTTACATATTTAAAGATGAAATTATTAAATTCTTTCATTATATAATCTGTGATCCATGAAGTTTGGCGCCACCTTGTGTGACTCAAGTGTAACAGACGATCTAACTATCTGATTATTTCATTATTCAAATCTGTCTTTTTCAACTCCAGGAAGAGTGGAGTCTGGATCCACATTGTTGGTGTTAAATTGTATCTTGTGAATTCTTTCTTTCTTTCTTTCTTTCTTTCTTTCTTTCTTTCTTCCTTTCTTTATTGAAATCAATGTTGATATCATTTTGTTATCTCTCTAGGGGTGAATTATGAGAAACTATCTCTTTACTCATTCATTTTTTGTTCAAATCTATGATTAAGAACTCAATGTCTCTTCAGTACTGAGCAATCGTTTAGGCTTCACGCATAAAACACCATAAACTTGTGTAATGTTTATTCATTTAATTATGAATATCTGCCATTATGTATTCAGTGATCACTGCAGTTTTGAGCCTCCGTAGGGGAGACCGTTGTACCAGACCATCACGTCACCTAATACTACACTTCTTTAACTGTTAAACTAGGAAATTAAGTAATAATTCATCATTTAATTTACATATTTAAAATACAGGTAATGTTATGGACTATAAGTCCCTTTTTGAGTCAGATTTTGGGAGTTGATGATGTAATATCATCTCATTACTTCATCATTTAGCTATGTAAACAGATCTTTACATCAGCGATAGCTTTAGGACTTTGGTGCCATCTCGTCAGTGTTAATATAAAAGGCCCACTAATTAATTATCAATTTAATTTTTTAAAGACATCACTATTCCATGAAGAGATCAGTCTGACTACTCCATGTGGGATTAAGTGTGCACCACCATGTCATTTTTCAATCATTTTTCATTATATATTAGTTATTTAAATCGATGAATATGTTGTTCTTGACTGGCGTCGGGCCATTCCTCCATGGGAGTTAATCACATGGCACTATTTAATTATCTAAGTACTACTTCATTGACAATCACTGGAGTTTGCTTCCATCTTTTGAAAGTTAAATATGGAGGACTATCCAATTACTAACTTATTTGATTGCGTAAGAAATGATGGTGTCATCCGTCATTTGGCTGCTGTGGGATTGACACAGCAGGAGATCGGTACCAGAAGCAGTGCCCAGAGAATGGGGGACGCTGCCTTGTACAGCGATTACTGATTACGTAATATTAAATTTTTAACAATCGAATGATTACACGATTAAAAAAAAAAAAAACTGTACTGTTTCGCATCATCATTTTCTGAGAGGTTGCAACAGAACTGACCCATGAAGGACACAGTGACCACCGATTTTAAAAATGGAATAACTGAATAATCTCCTGATCAGGGGATCTCATCTAATGAACTCTGTCGGGCTGGTAACATGACACACCACCAACAATAAATCACACTAAATTACCATATTAGAAAGCGAGGTACAGGACTTAATAGAGAACAGTCAATTGAGGAATCCAAAATGACTGGAAGAAACATAAGACACGGCTCAAAATCCCTAATCATCAGCCTAATGCAAATCTAAACAACTCTGAGAAACCACGGGATCAAGCTCCTCTAAAGGGAAGAGGATACAGAGGAGTTTATTTTATTTTCAATAAAGGGAAAAGGATTATGGTACAGGCGATTATTTGTATTGTTTCCATTCTAGAAATTAGAAAATTGAAGCATAGAAAAGAGGTTTAAAATACTCATCATTGTACTTGAATGGCACAATGATGCTTTCGTTTTCATGCTTATGTCACTATAGGAGATTTGTAGCTTGAGAGACTGGTAAATATGTAGAACTCAAAAGAAAGAGCCCTGCTTTGTTTTTGTGAGAAACTCAGTGAGGCTGTAAGGTTAGTTCATTGGTGGGTATATTCCTTTTAGCATGTGGGAGGGGCACTAGAATGTGACAGAATGTTGGTTCATAAATGTTGCCTGGCTACCCTGCTTGCATTCTGTATCCTGGTATCATGGGCCGAGGACCAGAGAGCAGCTTCGAGAAAGTGTTATCATGGGACATTACAGTCTCCCAAGATAACTATCTCCTAAAACTTTTAATGACAGCATTTGATTCGCCTAAAGAAATCATAGCCACGCCCCTGGAAGTATGCCTACAGCTTTTACTGGTTACCAAATTCAAGAATTCCTGATCATCAGAGAACGTAGTCTGTGGAGAAACAGTTCAAGGTCTTCTGTTTATGAATACTCTCTCTCCTGAGACGTGAAACTATGGAACGAAAGATAATAAGACTCACAATTATTCATCGAAAGGTGAGTTTGCCATTGTTGACTTCCTTCAGGAAGGTGATAATCCATTTGTTAGAATAGACTTAGGGATTGTTGGATTTCCGTCCATCTCTTTTGAGGCAGCCGCCCAACATTAAGTATGTGATATCTTCTAAAAACCCTGCATACACAATAACAGTTTAGCCTTTAAACATGTTACTACTCTGCTCTGCGATTAAATAAGGGATGAACCTGGGAGTTTCCCACAATCATGTGGGAGTCAACAGAGAGTCAATTGTGTGGAGCATGGCAGACCATTTCATCCTCTGATTATGTGGTTATTTGATTATTAAAATAGGACATTAGGTAATCCATTATCAGTGGATTGTGGTGTCGCGATGTGGGAGGCAATTATTAGAGACCATCTTAAAATCAATTACGTAGTTAAAATATTAAAATGTTTAAATTAATCACGACAGCATCGTTCCTGAGCCTGGTTTGGAGCCACCTTAGGGAAGTGGATGATGTTACATGAACTCATTATTTGATTATTTAATTATATAAAACAATGATTATATCGTCCATGACACCAGGAATCTGGTGCCACAGATCATCTAATTACATAATTAATAATTTAAATTGACAATCTGTGTTAATCCCCAAGATAATGTAAATATTTGCATAGTTACCTAAACAACAATCCTCCCTTCCATGAAGAGACCTGTAAATCTCCCTCTTGTGGAGACAGTTTGCAATATCTTCACATTTTATGATTTATTGACTCGATGATGATGACATCCTTCATGACTGGCGTCTGGCCAATGCTTCCCTGCCAATAAAATGCTACTATTTATTGTGACAGTTAGCTATTACTGACTTATTTAATTCTTTAAATTTTGTAAAGGACAGACAGTGCCATCACCGATTACGGTTAGGGTGCAAAAATCTGTCAGGGACAAGGTTAGGAAAGTTGAAGACACGGGCAGAGCAATTTAGGAATAATCTATGCATCTCCCAGAGTACGAGGGATGCTGGGTGATTGAGTCCTGAAGGTTGCACGTTACCCTCCGAGACGTACAAGGATTTCACCATGGCCGGCACGGTGGTCTGGCTGTTGACTACCTGCTCTTCCTCCACATCTTCACATCGGTTGTGATCTACCATGAGAAGAATGAGTGGCACTGGGACATTGGCACCATCACCGAGACCTGGCAAAAGAATGAAGACTCAGAACACAGAAGAACATCTCTCTCTCTCTCTCTCAGCTATGCTGGTGATGCCCCTGCTGCAGCCATCTTTTCAGCTGTTATCAACATTGTGGCTACTACTGCTATGCCAGGATTGGGCCCATTATCTCACGTCCTGCCGCACCACAACTGAGATCCAGGCGCTTGTGATGATGTCAGGCCAACAGAATTCATCAGGCAAGACAGTATGGTTATTTGACGGTTAACTGATGGCAATTTAAAAACGCGTGATGACAGCATACAGTTTCATACCTGGCAAGTCTGCCCAGGAATTGATGATACAAAAAAAGGTCAACGGCTTACATATTTAAAGATGAAATTATTAAATTCTTTCATTATATAATCTGTGATCCATGAAGTTTGGCGCCACCTTGTGTGACTCAAGTGTAACAGACGATCTAACTATCTGATTATTTCATTATTCAAATCTGTCTTTTTCAACTCCAGGAAGAGTGGAGTCTGGATCCACATTGTTGGTGTTAAATTGTATCTTGTGAATTCTTTCTTTCTTTCTTTCTTTCTTTCTTTCTTTCTTTCTTTCTTTCTTCCTTTCTTTATTGAAATCAATGTTGATATCATTTTGTTATCTCTCTAGGGGTGAATTATGAGAAACTATCTCTTTACTCATTCATTTTTTGTTCAAATCTATGATTAAGAACTCAATGTCTCTTCAGTACTGAGCAATCGTTTAGGCTTCACGCATAAAACACCATAAACTTGTGTAATGTTTATTCATTTAATTATGAATATCTGCCATTATGTATTCAGTGATCACTGCAGTTTTGAGCCTCCGTAGGGGAGACCGTTGTACCAGACCATCACGTCACCTAATACTACACTTCTTTAACTGTTAAACTAGGAAATTAAGTAATAATTCATCATTTAATTTACATATTTAAAATACAGGTAATGTTATGGACTATAAGTCCCTTTTTGAGTCAGATTTTGGGAGTTGATGATGTAATATCATCTCATTACTTCATCATTTAGCTATGTAAACAGATCTTTACATCAGCGATAGCTTTAGGACTTTGGTGCCATCTCGTCAGTGTTAATATAAAAGGCCCACTAATTAATTATCAATTTAATTTTTTAAAGACATCACTATTCCATGAAGAGATCAGTCTGACTACTCCATGTGGGATTAAGTGTGCACCACCATGTCATTTTTCAATCATTTTTCATTATATATTAGTTATTTAAATCGATGAATATGTTGTTCTTGACTGGCGTCGGGCCATTCCTCCATGGGAGTTAATCACATGGCACTATTTAATTATCTAAGTACTACTTCATTGACAATCACTGGAGTTTGCTTCCATCTTTTGAAAGTTAAATATGGAGGACTATCCAATTACTAACTTATTTGATTGCGTAAGAAATGATGGTGTCATCCGTCATTTGGCTGCTGTGGGATTGACACAGCAGGAGATCGGTACCAGAAGCAGTGCCCAGAGAATGGGGGACGCTGCCTTGTACAGCGATTACTGATTACGTAATATTAAATTTTTAACAATCGAATGATTACACGATTAAAAAAAAAAAAACTGTACTGTTTCGCATCATCATTTTCTGAGAGGTTGCAACAGAACTGACCCATGAAGGACACAGTGACCACCGATTTTAAAAATGGAATAACTGAATAATCTCCTGATCAGGGGATCTCATCTAATGAACTCTGTCGGGCTGGTAACATGACACACCACCAACAATAAATCACACTAAATTACCATATTAGAAAGCGAGGTACAGGACTTAATAGAGAACAGTCAATTGAGGAATCCAAAATGACTGGAAGAAACATAAGACACGGCTCAAAATCCCTAATCATCAGCCTAATGCAAATCTAAGCAACTCTGAAAAACCACGGGATCAAGCTCCTCTAAAGGGAAGAGGATACAGAGGAGTTTATTTTATTTTCAATAAAGGGAAAATGATTATGGTACAGGCGATTATTTGTATTGTTTCCATTCTAGAAATTAGAAAATTGAAGCATAGAAAAGAGGTTTAAAATACTCATCATTGTACTTGAATGGCACAATGATGCTTTCGTTTTCATGCTTATGTCACTATAGGAGATTTGTAGCTTGAGAGACTGGTAAATATGTAGAACTCAAAAGAAAGAGCCCTGCTTTGTTTTTGTGAGAAACTCAGTGAGGCTGTAAGGTTAGTTCATTGGTGGGTATATTCCTTTTAGCATGTGGGAGGGGCACTAGAATGTGACAGAATGTTGGTTCATAAATGTTGCCTGGCTACCCTGCTTGCATTCTGTATCCTGGTATCATGGGCCGAGGACCAGAGAGCAGCTTCGAGAAAGTGTTATCATGGGACATTACAGTCTCCCAAGATAACTATCTCCTAAAACTTTTAATGACAGCATTTGATTCGCCTAAAGAAATCATAGCCACGCCCGTGGAAGTATGCCTACAGCTTTTACTGGTTACCAAATTCAAGAATACCTGATCATCAGAGAACGTAGTCTGTGGAGAAACAGTTCAAGGTCTTCTGTTTATGAATACTCTCTCTCTTGAGACGTGAAACTATGGAACGAAAGATAATAAGACTCACAATTATTCATCAAAAGGTGAGTTTGCCATTGTTGACTTCCTTCAGGAAGGTGATAATCCATTTGTTAGAATAGACTTAGGGATTGTTGGATTTCCGTCCATCTCTTTTGAGGCAGCCGCCCAACATTAAGTATGTGATATCTTCTAAAAACCCTGCATACACAATAACAGTTTAGCCTTTAAACATGTTACTACTCTGCTCTGCGATTAAATAAGGGATGAACTTGGGAGTTTCCCACAATCATGTGGGAGTCAACAGAGAGTCAATTGTGTGGAGAATGGCAGACCATTTCATCCTTTGATTATGTGGTTATTTGATTATTAAAATAGGACATTAGGTAATCCATTATCAGTGGATTGTGGTGTCGCGATGTGGGAGGCAATTATTAGAGACCATCTTAAAATCAATTACGTAGTTAAAATATTAAAATGTTTAAATTAATCACGACAGCATCGTTCCTGAGCCTGGTTTGGAGCCACCTTAGGGAAGTGGATGATGTTACATGAACTCATTATTTGATTATTTAATTATATAAAACAATGATTATATCGTCCATGACACCAGGAATCTGGTGCCACAGATCATCTAATTACATAATTAATAATTTAAATTGACAATCTGTGTTAATCCCCAAGATAATGTAAATATTTGCATAGTTACCTAAACAACAATCCTCCCTTCCATGAAGAGACCTGTAAATCTCCCTCTTGTGGAGACAGTTTGCAATATCTTCACATTTTATGATTTATTGACTCGATGATGATGACATCCTTCATGACTGGCGTCTGGCCAATGCTTCCCTGCCAATAAAATGCTACTATTTATTGTGACAGTTAGCTATTACTGACTTATTTAATTCTTTAAATTTTGTAAAGGACAGACAGTGCCATCACCGATTACGGTTAGGGTGCAAAAATCTGTCAGGGACAAGGTTAGGAAAGTTGAAGACACGGGCAGAGCAATTTAGGAATAATCTATGCATCTCCCAGAGTACGAGGGATGCTGGGTGATTGAGTCCTGAAGGTTGCACGTTACCCTCCGAGACGTACAAGGATTTCACCATGGCCGGCACGGTGGTCTGGCTGTTGACTACCTGCTCTTCCTCCACATCTTCACATCGGTTGTGATCTACCATGAGAAGAATGAGTGGCACTGGGACATTGGCACCATCACCGAGACCTGGCAAAAGAATGAAGACTCAGAACACAGAAGAACATCTCTCTCTCTCTCTCTCAGCTATGCTGGTGATGCCCCTGCTGCAGCCATCTTTTCAGCTGTTATCAACATTGTGGCTACTACTGCTATGCCAGGATTGGGCCCATTATCTCACGTCCTGCCGCACCACAACTGAGATCCAGGCGCTTGTGATGATGTCAGGCCAACAGAATTCATCAGGCAAGACAGTATGGTTATTTGACGGTTAACTGATGGCAATTTAAAAACGCGTGATGACAGCATACAGTTTCATACCTGGCAAGTCTGCCCAGGAATTGATGATACAAAAAAAGGTCAACGGCTTACATATTTAAAGATGAAATTATTAAATTCTTTCATTATATAATCTGTGATCCATGAAGTTTGGCGCCACCTTGTGTGACTCAAGTGTAACAGACGATCTAACTATCTGATTATTTCATTATTCAAATCTGTCTTTTTCAACTCCAGGAAGAGTGGAGTCTGGATCCACATTGTTGGTGTTAAATTGTATCTTGTGAATTCTTTCTTTCTTTCTTTCTTTCTTTCTTTCTTTCTTTCTTTCTTCCTTTCTTTATTGAAATCAATGTTGATATCATTTTGTTATCTCTCTAGGGGTGAATTATGAGAAACTATCTCTTTACTCATTCATTTTTTGTTCAAATCTATGATTAAGAACTCAATGTCTCTTCAGTACTGAGCAATCGTTTAGGCTTCACGCATAAAACACCATAAACTTGTGTAATGTTTATTCATTTAATTATGAATATCTGCCATTATGTATTCAGTGATCACTGCAGTTTTGAGCCTCCGTAGGGGAGACCGTTGTACCAGACCATCACGTCACCTAATACTACACTTCTTTAACTGTTAAACTAGGAAATTAAGTAATAATTCATCATTTAATTTACATATTTAAAATACAGGTAATGTTATGGACTATAAGTCCCTTTTTGAGTCAGATTTTGGGAGTTGATGATGTAATATCATCTCATTACTTCATCATTTAGCTATGTAAACAGATCTTTACATCAGCGATAGCTTTAGGACTTTGGTGCCATCTCGTCAGTGTTAATATAAAAGGCCCACTAATTAATTATCAATTTAATTTTTTAAAGACATCACTATTCCATGAAGAGATCAGTCTGACTACTCCATGTGGGATTAAGTGTGCACCACCATGTCATTTTTCAATCATTTTTCATTATATATTAGTTATTTAAATCGATGAATATGTTGTTCTTGACTGGCGTCGGGCCATTCCTCCATGGGAGTTAATCACATGGCACTATTTAATTATCTAAGTACTACTTCATTGACAATCACTGGAGTTTGCTTCCATCTTTTGAAAGTTAAATATGGAGGACTATCCAATTACTAACTTATTTGATTGCGTAAGAAATGATGGTGTCATCCGTCATTTGGCTGCTGTGGGATTGACACAGCAGGAGATCGGTACCAGAAGCAGTGCCCAGAGAATGGGGGACGCTGCCTTGTACAGCGATTACTGATTACGTAATATTAAATTTTTAACAATCGAATGATTACACGATTAAAAAAAAAAAAACTGTACTGTTTCGCATCATCATTTTCTGAGAGGTTGCAACAGAACTGACCCATGAAGGACACAGTGACCACCGATTTTAAAAATGGAATAACTGAATAATCTCCTGATCAGGGGATCTCATCTAATGAACTCTGTCGGGCTGGTAACATGACACACCACCAACAATAAATCACACTAAATTACCATATTAGAAAGCGAGGTACAGGACTTAATAGAGAACAGTCAATTGAGGAATCCAAAATGACTGGAAGAAACATAAGACACGGCTCAAAATCCCTAATCATCAGCCTAATGCAAATCTAAACAACTCTGAAAAACCACGGGATCAAGCTCCTCTAAAGGGAAGAGGATACAGAGGAGTTTATTTTATTTTCAATAAAGGGAAAATGATTATGGTACAGGCGATTATTTGTATTGTTTCCATTCTAGAAATTAGAAAATTGAAGCATAGAAAAGAGGTTTAAAATACTCATCATTGTACTTGAATGGCACAATGATGCTTTCGTTTTCATGCTTATGTCACTATAGGAGATTTGTAGCTTGAGAGACTGGTAAATATGTAGAACTCAAAAGAAAGAGCCCTGCTTTGTTTTTGTGAGAAACTCAGTGAGGCTGTAAGGTTAGTTCATTGGTGGGTATATTCCTTTTAGCATGTGGGAGGGGCACTAGAATGTGACAGAATGTTGGTTCATAAATGTTGCCTGGCTACCCTGCTTGCATTCTGTATCCTGGTATCATGGGCCGAGGACCAGAGAGCTGCTTCGAGAAAGTGTTATCTTGGGACATTACAGTCTCCCAAGATAACTATCTCCTAAAACTTTTAATGACAGCATTTGATTCGCCTAAAGAAATCATAGCCACGCCCCTGGAAGTATGCCTACAGCTTTTACTGGTTACCAAATTCAAGAATACCTGATCATCAGAGAACGTAGTCTGTGGAGAAACAGTTCAAGGTCTTCTGTTTATGAATACTCTCTCTCCTGAGACGTGAAACTATGGAACGAAAGATAATAAGACTCACAATTATTCATCAAAAGGTGAGTTTGCCATTGTTGACGTCCTTCAGGAAGGTGATAATCCATTTGTTAGAATAGACTTAGGGATTGTTGGATTTCCGTCCATCTCTTTTGAGGCAGCCGCCCAACATTAAGTATGTGATATCTTCTAAAAACCCTGTATACACAATAACAGTTTAGCCTTTAAACATGTTACTACTCTGCTCTGCGATTAAATAAGGGATGAACTTGGGAGTTTCCCACAATCATGTGGGAGTCAACAGAGAGTCAATTGTGTGGAGCATGGCAGACCATTTCTTCCTCTGATTATGTGGTTATTTGATTATTAAAATACGACATTAGGTAATCCATTATCAGTGGATTGTGGTGACGCGATGTGGGAGGCAATTATTAGAGACCATCTTAAAATCAATTACGTAGTTAAAATATTAAAATGTTTAAATTAATCACGACAGCATCGTTCCTGAGCCTGGTTTGGAGCCACCTTAGGGAAGTGGATGATGTTACATGAACTCATTATTTGATTATTTAATTATATAAAACAACGATTATATCGTCCATGACACCAGGAATCTGGTGCCACAGATCATCTAATTACATAATTAATAATTTAAATTGACAATCTGTTTTAATCCCCAAGATAATGTAAATATTTGCATAGTTACCTAAACAACAATCCTCCCTTCCATGAAGAGACCTGTAAATCTCCCTCTTGTGGAGACAGTTTGCAATATCTTCACATTTTATGATTTATTGACTCGATGATGATGACATCCTTCATGACTGGCGTCTGGCCAATGCTTCCCTGCCAATAAAATGCTACTATTTATTGTGACAGTTAGCTATTACTGACTTATTTAATTCTTTAAATTTTGTAAAGGACAGACAGTGCCATCACCGATTACGGTTAGGGTGCAAAAATCTGTCAGGGACAAGGTTAGGAAAGTTGAAGACACGGGCAGAGCAATTTAGGAATAATCTATGCATCTCCCAGAGTACGAGGGATGCTGGGTGATTGAGTCCTGAAGGTTGCACGTTACCCTCCGAGACGTACAAGGATTTCACCATGGCCGGCACGGTGGTCTGGCTGTTGACTACCTGCTCTTCCTCCACATCTTCACATCGGTTGTGATCTACCATGAGAAGAATGAGTGGCACTGGGACATTGGCACCATCACCGAGACCTGGCAAAAGAATGAAGACTCAGAACACAGCAGAACATCTCTCTCTCTCTCAGCTATGCTGGTGATGCCCCTGCTGCAGCCATCTTTTCAGCTGTTATCAACATTGTGGCTACTACTGCTATGCCAGGATTGGGCCCATTATCTCACGTCCTGCCGCACCACAACTGAGATTCAGGCGCTTGTGATGATGTCAGGCCAACAGAATTCATCAGGCAAGACAGTATGGTTATTTGACGGTTAACTGACGGCAATTTAAAAACGCGTGATGACAGCATACAGTTTCATACCTGGCAAGTCTGCCCAGGAATTGATGATACAAAAAAAGGTCAACGGCTTACATATTTAAAGATGAAATTATTAAATTCTTTCATTATATAATCTGTGATCCATGAAGTTTGGCGCCACCTTGTGTGACTCAAGTGTAACAGACGATCTAACTATCTGATTATTTCATTATTCAAATCTGTCTTTTTCAACTCCAGGAAGAGTGGAGTCTGGATCCACATTGTTGGTGTTAAATTGTATCTTGTGAATTCTTTCTTTCTTTCTTTCTTTCTTTCTTTCTTTCTTTCTTCCTTTCTTTATTGAAATCAATGTTGATATCATTTTGTTATCTCTCTAGGGGTGAATTATGAGAAACTATCTCTTTACTCATTCATTTTTTGTTCAAATCTATGATTAAGAACTCAATGTCTCTTCAGTACTGAGCAATCGTTTAGGCTTCACGCATAAAACACCATAAACTTGTGTAATGTTTATTCATTTAATTATGAATATCTGCCATTATGTATTCAGTGATCACTGCAGTTTTGAGCCTCCGTAGGGGAGACCGTTGTACCAGACCATCACGTCACCTAATACTACACTTCTTTAACTGTTAAACTAGGAAATTAAGTAATAATTCATCATTTAATTTACATATTTAAAATACAGGTAATGTTATGGACTATAAGTCCCTTTTTGAGTCAGATTTTGGGAGTTGATGATGTAATATCATCTCATTACTTCATCATTTAGCTATGTAAACAGATCTTTACATCAGCGATAGCTTTAGGACTTTGGTGCCATCTCGTCAGTGTTAATATAAAAGGCCCACTAATTAATTATCAATTTAATTTTTTAAAGACATCACTATTCCATGAAGAGATCAGTCTGACTACTCCATGTGGGATTAAGTGTGCACCACCATGTCATTTTTCAATCATTTTTCATTATATATTAGTTATTTAAATCGATGAATATGTTGTTCTTGACTGGCGTCGGGCCATTCCTCCATGGGAGTTAATCACATGGCACTATTTAATTATCTAAGTACTACTTCATTGACAATCACTGGAGTTTGCTTCCATCTTTTGAAAGTTAAATATGGAGGACTATCCAATTACTAACTTATTTGATTGCGTAAGAAATGATGGTGTCATCCGTCATTTGGCTGCTGTGGGATTGACACAGCAGGAGATCGGTACCAGAAGCAGTGCCCAGAGAATGGGGGACGCTGCCTTGTACAGCGATTACTGATTACGTAATATTAAATTTTTAACAATCGAATGATTACACGATTAAAAAAAAAAAAAACTGTACTGTTTCGCATCATCATTTTCTGAGAGGTTGCAACAGAACTGACCCATGAAGGACACAGTGACCACCGATTTTAAAAATGGAATAACTGAATAATCTCCTGATCAGGGGATCTCATCTAATGAACTCTGTCGGGCTGGTAACATGACACACCACCAACAATAAATCACACTAAATTACCATATTAGAAAGCGAGGTACAGGACTTAATAGAGAACAGTCAATTGAGGAATCCAAAATGACTGGAAGAAACATAAGACACGGCTCAAAATCCCTAATCATCAGCCTAATGCAAATCTAAACAACTCTGAAAAACCACGGGATCAAGCTCCTCTAAAGGGAAGAGGATACAGAGGAGTTTATTTTATTTTCAATAAAGGGAAAATGATTATGGTACAGGCGATTATTTGTATTGTTTCCATTCTAGAAATTAGAAAATTGAAGCATAGAAAAGAGGTTTAAAATACTCATCATTGTACTTGAATGGCACAATGATGCTTTCGTTTTCATGCTTATGTCACTATAGGAGATTTGTAGCTTGAGAGACTGGTAAATATGTAGAACTCAAAAGAAAGAGCCCTGCTTTGTTTTTGTGAGAAACTCAGTGAGGCTGTAAGGTTAGTTCATTGGTGGGTATATTCCTTTTAGCATGTGGGAGGGGCACTAGAATGTGACAGAATGTTGGTTCATAAATGTTGCCTGGCTACCCTGCTTGCATTCTGTATCCTGGTATCATGGGCCGAGGACCAGAGAGCTGCTTCGAGAAAGTGTTATCTTGGGACATTACAGTCTCCCAAGATAACTATCTCCTAAAACTTTTAATGACAGCATTTGATTCGCCTAAAGAAATCATAGCCACGCCCCTGGAAGTATGCCTACAGCTTTTACTGGTTACCAAATTCAAGAATACCTGATCATCAGAGAACGTAGTCTGTGGAGAAACAGTTCAAGGTCTTCTGTTTATGAATACTCTCTCTCCTGAGACGTGAAACTATGGAACGAAAGATAATAAGACTCACAATTATTCATCAAAAGGTGAGTTTGCCATTGTTGACGTCCTTCAGGAAGGTGATAATCCATTTGTTAGAATAGACTTAGGGATTGTTGGATTTCCGTCCATCTCTTTTGAGGCAGCCGCCCAACATTAAGTATGTGATATCTTCTAAAAACCCTGTATACACAATAACAGTTTAGCCTTTAAACATGTTACTACTCTGCTCTGCGATTAAATAAGGGATGAACTTGGGAGTTTCCCACAATCATGTGGGAGTCAACAGAGAGTCAATTGTGTGGAGCATGGCAGACCATTTCTTCCTCTGATTATGTGGTTATTTGATTATTAAAATACGACATTAGGTAATCCATTATCAGTGGATTGTGGTGACGCGATGTGGGAGGCAATTATTAGAGACCATCTTAAAATCAATTACGTAGTTAAAATATTAAAATGTTTAAATTAATCACGACAGCATCGTTCCTGAGCCTGGTTTGGAGCCACCTTAGGGAAGTGGATGATGTTACATGAACTCATTATTTGATTATTTAATTATATAAAACAACGATTATATCGTCCATGACACCAGGAATCTGGTGCCACAGATCATCTAATTACATAATTAATAATTTAAATTGACAATCTGTTTTAATCCCCAAGATAATGTAAATATTTGCATAGTTACCTAAACAACAATCCTCCCTTCCATGAAGAGACCTGTAAATCTCCCTCTTGTGGAGACAGTTTGCAATATCTTCACATTTTATGATTTATTGACTCGATGATGATGACATCCTTCATGACTGGCGTCTGGCCAATGCTTCCCTGCCAATAAAATGCTACTATTTATTGTGACAGTTAGCTATTACTGACTTATTTAATTCTTTAAATTTTGTAAAGGACAGACAGTGCCATCACCGATTACGGTTAGGGTGCAAAAATCTGTCAGGGACAAGGTTAGGAAAGTTGAAGACACGGGCAGAGCAATTTAGGAATAATCTATGCATCTCCCAGAGTACGAGGGATGCTGGGTGATTGAGTCCTGAAGGTTGCACGTTACCCTCCGAGACGTACAAGGATTTCACCATGGCCGGCACGGTGGTCTGGCTGTTGACTACCTGCTCTTCCTCCACATCTTCACATCGGTTGTGATCTACCATGAGAAGAATGAGTGGCACTGGGACATTGGCACCATCACCGAGACCTGGCAAAAGAATGAAGACTCAGAACACAGCAGAACATCTCTCTCTCTCTCAGCTATGCTGGTGATGCCCCTGCTGCAGCCATCTTTTCAGCTGTTATCAACATTGTGGCTACTACTGCTATGCCAGGATTGGGCCCATTATCTCACGTCCTGCCGCACCACAACTGAGATTCAGGCGCTTGTGATGATGTCAGGCCAACAGAATTCATCAGGCAAGACAGTATGGTTATTTGACGGTTAACTGACGGCAATTTAAAAACGCGTGATGACAGCATACAGTTTCATACCTGGCAAGTCTGCCCAGGAATTGATGATACAAAAAAAGGTCAACGGCTTACATATTTAAAGATGAAATTATTAAATTCTTTCATTATATAATCTGTGATCCATGAAGTTTGGCGCCACCTTGTGTGACTCAAGTGTAACAGACGATCTAACTATCTGATTATTTCATTATTCAAATCTGTCTTTTTCAACTCCAGGAAGAGTGGAGTCTGGATCCACATTGTTGGTGTTAAATTGTATCTTGTGAATTCTTTCTTTCTTTCTTTCTTTCTTTCTTTCTTTCTTTCTTTCTTTCTTCCTTTCTTTATTGAAATCAATGTTGATATCATTTTGTTATCTCTCTAGGGGTGAATTATGAGAAACTATCTCTTTACTCATTCATTTTTTGTTCAAATCTATGATTGAGAACTCAATGTCTCTTCAGTACTGAGCAATCGTTTAGGCTTCATGCATAAAACACCATAAACTTGTGTAATGTTTATTCATTTAATTATGAATATCTGCCATTATGTATTCAGTGATCACTGCAGTTTTGAGCCTCCGTAGGGGAGACCGTTGTACCAGACCGTCACGTCACCTAATACTACACTTCTTTAACTGTTAAACTAGGAAATTAAGTAATAATTCATCATTTAATTTACATATTTAAAATACAGGTAATGTTATGGACTATAAGTCCCTTTTTGAGTCAGATTTTGGGAGTTGATGATGTAATATCATCTCATTACTTCATCATTTAGCTATGTAAACAGATCTTTACATCAGCGATAGCTTTAGGACTTTGGTGCCATCTCGTCAGTGTTAATATAAAAGGCCCACTAATTAATTATCAATTTAATTTTTTAAAGACATCACTATTCCATGAAGAGATCAGTCTGACTACTCCATGTGGGATTAAGTGTGCACCACCATGTCATTTTTCAATCATTTTTCATTATATATTAGTTATTTAAATCGATGAATATGTTGTTCTTGACTGGCGTTGGGCCATTCCTCCATGGGAGTTAATCACATGGCACTATTTAATTATCTAAGTACTACTTCATTGACAATCACTGGAGTTTGCTTCCATCTTTTGAAAGTTAAATATGGAGGACTATCCAATCATTAACTTATTTGATTGCGTAAGTAATGATGGTGTCATCCGTCATTTGGCTGCTGTGGGATTGACACAGCAGGAGATCGGTACCAGAAGCAGTGCCCAGAGAATGGGGGACACTAGCTTGTACAGCGATTACTGATTACGTAATATTAAATTTTTAACAATCGAATGATTACACGATTAAAAAAAAAAAAACTGTACTGTTTCGCATCATCATTTTCTGAGAGGTTGCAACAGAACTGACCCATGAAGGACACAGTGACCACCGATTTTAAAAATGGAATAACTGAATAATCTCCTGATCAGGGGATCTCATCTAATGAACTCTGTCGGGCTGATAACATGACACACCACCAACAATAAATCACACTAAATTACCATATTAGAAAGCGAGGTACAGGACTTAATAGAGAACAGTCAATTGAGGAATCCAAAATGACTGGAAGAAACATAAGACACGGCTCAAAATCCCTAATCATCAGCCTAATGCAAATCTAAACAACTCTGAGAAACCACGGGATCAAGCTCCTCTAAAGGGAAGAGGATGCAGAGGAGTTTATTTTATTTTCAATAAAGGGAAAAGGATTATGGTACAGGCGATTATTTGTATTGTTTCCATTCTAGAAATTAGAAAATTGAAGCATAGAAAAGAGGTTTAAAATACTCATCATTGTACTTGAATGGCACAATGATGCTTTCGTTTTCAATCTTATGTCATTATAGGAGATTTGTAGCTTGAGAGACTGGTAAATATGTAGAACTCAAAAGAAAGAGCCCTGCTTTGTTTTTGTGAGAAACTCAGTGAGGCTGTAAGGTTAGTTCATTGGTGGGTATATTCCTTTTAGCATGTGGGAGGGGCACTAGAATGTGACAGAATGTTGGTTCATAAATGTTGCCTGGCTACCCTGCTTGTATTCTGTATCCTGGTATCATGGGCCGAGGACCAGAGAGCAGCTTCGAGAAAGTGTTATCTTTGGACATTACAGTCTCCCAATATAACTATCTCCTAAAACTTTTAATGACAGCATTTGATTCGCCTAAAGAAATCATAGCCACACCCCTGGAAGTATGCCTACAGCTTTTACTGGTTACCAAATTCAAGAATACCTGATCATCAGAGAACGTAGTCTGTGGAGAAACATTTCAAGGTCTTCTGTTTATGAATACTCTCTCTCCTGAGACGTGAAACTATGGAACGAAAGATAATAAGACTCACAATTATTCATCAAAAGGTGAGTTTGCCATTGTTGACTTCCTTCAGGAAGGTGATAATCCATTTGTTAGAATAGACTTAGGGATTGTTGGATTTCCATCCATCTCTTTTGAGGCAGCCGCCCAACATTAAGTATGTGATATCTTCTAAAATCCCTGTATACACAATAACAGTTTAGCCTTTAAACATGTTACTAATCTGCTCTGCGATTAAATAAGGGATGAACTTGGGAGTTTCCCACAATCATGTGGGAGTCAACAGAGAGTCAATTGTGTGGAGCATGGCAGACCATTTCTTCCTCTGATTATGTGGTTATTTGATTATTAAAATAGGACATTAGGTAATCCATTATCAGTGGATTGTGGTGACGCGATGTGGGAGGCAATTATTAGAGACCATCTTAAAATCAATTACGTAGTTAAAATATTAAAATGTTTAAATTAATCACGACAGCATCGTTCCTGAGCCTGGTTTGGAGCCACCTTAGGGAAGTGGATGATGTTACATGAACTCATTATTTGATTATTTAATTATATAAAACAATGATTATATCGTCCATGACACCAGGAATCTGGTGCCACAGATCATCTAATTACATAATTAATAATTTAAATTGACAATCTGTGTTAATCCCCAAGATAATGTAAATATTTGCATAGTTACCTAAACAACAATCCTCCCTTCCATGAAGAGACCTGTAAAGCTCCCTCTTGTGGAGACAGTTTGCAATATCTTCACATTTTATGATTTATTGACTCGATGATGATGACATCCTTCATGACTGGCGTCTGGCCAATGCTTCCCTGCCAATAAAATGCTACTATTTATTGTGTCAGTTACCTATTACTGACTTATTTAATTCTTTAAATTTTGTAAAGGACAGACAGTGCCATCACCGATTACGGTTAGGGTGCAAAAATCTGTCAGGGACAAGGTTAGGATAGTTGAAGACACGGGCAGAGCAATTTAGGTATAATCTATGCATCTCCCAGAGTACGAGGGATGCTGGGTGATTGAGTCCTGAAGTTTGCACGTTGCCCTCCGAGACGTACAAGGACTTCACCATGGCCGGCACGGTGGTCTGGCTGTTGACTACCTGCTCTTCCTCCACATCTTCACATCGGTTGTGATCTACCATGAGAAGAATGAGTGGCACTGGGACATTGGCACCATCACCGAGACCTGGCAAAAGAATGAAGACTCAGAACACAGAAGAACATCTCTTTCTCTCTCAGCTATGCTGGTGATGCCCCCTGCTGCAGCCATCTTTTCAGCTGTTATCAACATTGTGGCTACTACTGCTATGCCAGGATTGGGCCCATTATCTCACGTCCTGCCGCACCACAACTGAGATTCAGGCGCTTGTGATGATGTCAGGCCAACAGAATTCATCAGGCAAGACAGTATGGTTATTTGACGGTTAACTGATGGCAATTTAAAAATGCGTGATGACAGCATACAGTTTCATACCTGGCAAGTCTGCCCAGGAATTGATGATACAAAAAAAGGTCAACGGCTTACATATTTAAAGATGAAATTATTAAATTCTTTCATTATATAATCTGTGATCCATGAAGTTTGGCGCCACCTTGTGTGACTCAAGTGTAACAGACGATCTAACTATCTGATTATTTCATTATTCAAATCTGTCTTTTTCAACTCCAGGAAGAGTGGAGTCTGAATCCACATTGTTGGTGTTAAATTGTATCTTGTGAATTCTTCCTTTCTTTCTTTCCTTCTTTCTTTCTTTCTTCCTTTCTTTATTGAAATCAATGTTGATATCATTTTGTTATCTCTCTAGGGGTGAATTATGAGAAACTATCTCTTTACTCATTCATTTTTTTGTTCAAATCTATGATTAAGAACTCAATGTCTCTTCAGTACTGAGCATTCGTTTAGGCTTCACGCATAAAACACCATAAACTTGTGTAATGTTTATTCATTTAATTATGAATATCTGCCATTATGTATTCAGTGATCACTGCAGTTTTGAGCCTCCGTAGGGGGAGACCGTTGTACCAGACCGTCACGTCACCTAATACTACACTTCTTTAACTGTTAAACTAGGAAATTAAGTAATAATTCATCATTTAATTTACATATTTAAAATACAGGTAATGTTATGGACTATAAGTCCCTTTTTGAGTCAGATTTTGGGAGTTGATGATGTAATATCATCTCATTACTTCATCATTTAGCTATGTAAACAGATCTTTACATCAGCGATAGCTTTAGGACTTTGGTGCCATCTCGTCAGTGTTAATATAAAAGGCCCACTAATTAATTATCAATTTAATTTTTTAAAGACATCACTATTCCATGAAGAGATCAGTCTGACTACTCCATGTGGGATTAAGTGTGCACCACCATGTCATTTTTCAATCATTTTTCATTATATATTAGTTATTTAAATCGATGAATATGTTGTTCTTGACTGGCGTCGGGCCATTCCTCCATGGGAGTTAATCACATGGCACTATTTAATTATCTAAGTACTACTTCATTGACAATCACTGGAGTTTGCTTCCATCTTTTGAAAGTTAAATATGGAGGACTATCCAATTACTAACTTATTTGATTGCGTAAGAAATGATGGTGTCATCCGTCATTTGGCTGCTGTGGGATTGACACAGCAGGAGATCGGTACCAGAAGCAGTGCCCAGAGAATGGGGGACGCTGCCTTGTACAGCGATTACTGATTACGTAATATTAAATTTTTAACAATCGAATGATTACACGATTAAAAAAAAAAAAACTGTACTGTTTCGCATCATCATTTTCTGAGAGGTTGCAACAGAACTGACCCATGAAGGAAACAGTGACCACCGATTTTAAAAATGGAATAACTGAATAATCTCCTGATCAGGGGATCTCATCTAATGAACTCTGTCGGGCTGATAACATGACACACCACCAACAATAAATCACACTAAATTACCATCTTAGAAAGCGAGGTACAGGACTTAATAGAGAACAGTCAATTGAGGAATCCAAAATGACTGGAAGAAACATAAGACACGGCTCAAAATCCCTAATCATCAGCCTAATGCAAATCTAAACAACTCTGAGTAACCACGGGATCAAGCTCCTCTAAAGGGAAGAGGATGCAGAGGAGTTTATTTTATTTTCAATAAAGGGAAAAGGATTATGGTACAGGCGATTATTTGTATTGTTTCCATTCTAGAAATTAGAAAATTGAAGCATAGAAAAGAGGTTTAAAATACTCATCATTGTACTTGAATGGCACAATGATGCTTTCGTTTTCATGCTTATGTCACTATAGGAGATTTGTAGCTTGAGAGACTGGTAAATATGTAGAACTCAAAAGAAAGAGCCCTGCTTTGTTTTTGTGAGAAACTCAGTGAGGCTGTAAGGTTAGTTCATTGGTGGGTATATTCCTTTTAGCATGTGGGAGGGGCACTAGAATGTGACAGAATGTTGGTTCATAAATGTTGCCTGGCTACCCTGCTTGCATTCTGTATCCTGGTATCATGGGCCGAGGACCAGAGAGCAGCTTCGAGAAAGTGTTATCATGGGACATTACAGTCTCCCAAGATAACTATCTCCTAAAACTTTTAATGACAGCATTTGATTCGCCTAAAGAAATCATAGCCACGCCCCTGGAAGTATGCCTACAGCTTTTACTGGTTACCAAATTCAAGAATACCTGATCATCAGAGAACGTAGTCTGTGGAGAAATAGTTCAAGGTCTTCTGTTTATGAATACTCTCTCTCCTGAGACGTGAAACTATGGAACGAAAGATAATAAGACTCACAATTATTCATCAAAAGGTGAGTTTGCCATTGTTGACTTCCTTCAGGAAGGTGATAATCCATTTGTTAGAATAGACTTAGGGATTGTTGGATTTCCGTCCATCTCTTTTGAGGCAGCCGCCCAACATTAAGTATGTGATATCTTCTAAAAACACTGCATACACAATAACAGTTTAGCCTTTAAACATGTTACTACTCTGCTCTGCGATTAAATAAGGGATGAACCTGGGAGTTTCCCACAATCATGTGGGAGTCAACAGAGAGTCAATTGTGTGGAGCATGGCAGACCATTTCATCCTCTGATTATGTGGTTATTTGATTATTAAAATAGGACATTAGGTAATCCATTATCAGTGGATTGTGGTGACGCGATGTGGGAGGCAATTATTAGAGACCATCTTAAAATCAATTACGTAGTTAAAATATTAAAATGTTTAAATTAATCACGACAGCATCGTTCCTGAGCCTGGTTTGGAGCCACCTTAGGGAAGTGGATGATGTTACATGAACTCATTATTTGATTATTTAATTATATAAAACAATGATTATATTGTCCATGACACCAGGAATCTGGTGCCACAGATCATCTAATTACATAATTAATAATTTAAATTGACAATCTGTGTTAATCCCCAAGATAATGTAAATATTTGCATAGTTACCTAAACAACAATCCTCCCTTCCATGAAGAGACCTGTAAAGCTCCCTCTTGTGGAGACAGTTTGCAATATCTTCACATTTTATGATTTATTGACTCGATGATGATGACATCCTTCATGACTGGCGTCTGGCCAATGCTTCCCTGCCAATAAAATGCTACTATTTATTGTGTCAGTTACCTATTACTGACTTATTTAATTCTTTAAATTTTGTAAAGGACAGACAGTGCCATCACCGATTACGGTTAGGGTGCAAAAATCTGTCAGGGATAAGGTTAGGATAGTTGAAGACACGGGCAGAGCAATTTAGGAATAATCTATGCATCTCCCAGAGTACGAGGGATGCTGGGTGATTGAGTCCTGAAGGTTGCACGTTGCCCTCCGAGACGTACAAGGACTTCACCATGGCCGGCACGGTGGTCTGGCTGTTGACTACCTGCTCTTCCTCCACATCTTCACATCGGTTGTGATCTACCATGAGAAGAATGAGTGGCACTGGGACATTGGCACCATCACCGAGACCTGGCAAAAGAATGAAGACTCAGAACACAGAAGAACATCTCTTTCTCTCTCAGCTATGCTGGTGATGCCCCTGCTGCAGCCATCTTTTCAGCTGTTATCAACATTGTGGCTACTACTGCTATGCCAGGATTGGGCCCATTATCTCACGTCCTGCCGCACCACAACTGAGATTCAGGCGCTTGTGATGATGTCAGGCCAACAGAATTCATCAGGCAAGACAGTATGGTTATTTGACGGTTAACTGATGGCAATTTAAAAATGCGTGATGACAGCATACAGTTTCATACCTGGCAAGTCTGCCCAGGAATTGATGATACAAAAAAAGGTCAACGGCTTACATATTTAAAGATGAAATTATTAAATTCTTTCATTATATAATCTGTGATCCATGAAGTTTGGCGCCACCTTGTGTGACTCAAGTGTAACAGACGATCTAACTATCTGATTATTTCATTATTCAAATCTGTCTTTTTCAACTCCAGGAAGAGTGGAGTCTGAATCCACATTGTTGGTGTTAAATTGTATCTTGTGAATTCTTCCTTTCTTTCTTTCCTTCTTTCTTTCTTTCTTCCTTTCTTTATTGAAATCAATGTTGATATCATTTTGTTATCTCTCTAGGGGTGAATTATGAGAAACTATCTCTTTACTCATTCATTTTTTGTTCAAATCTATGATTAAGAACTCAATGTCTCTTCAGTACTGAGCAATCGTTTAGGCTTCACGCATAAAACACCATAAACTTGTGTAATGTTTATTCATTTAATTATGAATATCTGCCATTATGTATTCAGTGATCACTGCAGTTTTGAGCCTCCGTAGGGGAGACCGTTGTACCAGACCATCACGTCACCTAATACTACACTTCTTTAACTGTTAAACTAGGAAATTAAGTAATAATTCATCATTTAATTTACATATTTAAAATACAGGTAATGTTATGGACTATAAGTCCCTTTTTGAGTCAGATTTTGGGAGTTGATGATGTAATATCATCTCATTACTTCATCATTTAGCTATGTAAACAGGTCTTTACATCAGCGATAGCTTTAGGACTTTGGTGCCATCTCGTCAGTGTTAATATAAAAGGCCCACTAATTAATTATCAATTTAATTTTTAAAGACATCACTATTCCATGAAGAGATCAGTCTGACTACTCCATGTGGGATTAACTGTGCACCACCATGTCATTTTTCAATCATTTTTCATTATATATTAGTTATTTAAATCGATGAATATGTTGTTCTTGACTGGCGTCGGGCCATTCCTCCATGGGAGTTAATCACATGGCACTATTTAATTATCTAAGTACTACTTCATTGACAATCACTGGAGTTTGCTTCGATCTTTTGAAAGTTAAATATGGAGGACTATCCAATCATTAACTTATTTGATTGCGTAAGTAATGATGGTGTCATCCGTCATTTGGCTGCTGTGGGATTGACAGAGCAGGAGATCGGTACCAGAAGCAGTGCCCAGAGAATGGTGGACACTGCCTTGTACAGCGATTACTGATTATGTAATATTAGATTTATAACAATCGAATGATTACACGATTTAAAAAAAAAAACTGTACTGTTTCGCATCATCATTTTCTGAGAGGTTACAACAGAACTGACCCATGAAGGACACAGTGACCACCGATTTTAAAAATGGAATAACTGAATAATCTCCTGATCAGGGGATCTCATCTAATGAACTCTGTCGGGCTGATAACATGACACACCACCAACAATAAATCACTCTAAATTACCATATTAGAAAGCGAGATACAGGACTTAATAGAGAACAGTCAATTGATGAATCCAAAATGACTGGAAGAAACATAAGACACGGCTCAAAATCCCTAATCATCAGCCTAATGCAAATCTAAACAACTCTGAGAAACCACGGGATCAAGCTCCTCTAAAGGGAAGAGGATGCAGAGGAGTTTATTTTATTTTCAATAAAGGGAAAAGGATTATGGTACAGGCGATTATTTGTATTGTTTCCATTCTAGAAATTAGAAAATTGAAGCATAGAAAAGAGGTTTAAAATACTCATCATTGTACTTGAATGGCACAATGATGCTTTCGTTTTCATGCTTATGTCACTATAGGCGAGTTGTAGCTTGAGAGACTGGTAAATATGTAGAACTCAAAAGAAAGAGCCCTGCTTTGTTTTTGTGAGAAACTCAGTGAGGCTGTAAGGTTAGTTCATTGGTGGGTATATTCCTTTTAGCATGTGGGAGGGGCACTAGAATGTGACAGAATGTTGGTTCATAAATGTTGCCTGGCTACCCTGCTTGCATTCTGTATCCTGGTATCATGGGCCGTGGACCAGAGAGCAGATTCGAGAAAGTGTTATCATGGGACATTACAGTCTCCCAAGATAACTATCTCCTAAAACTTTTAATGACAGCATTTGATTCGCCTAAAGAAGTCATAGCCACGCCCCTGGAAGTATGCCTACAGCTTTTACTGGTTACCAAATTCAAGAATACCTGATCATCAGAGAACGAAGTCTGTGGAGAAACAGTTCAAGGTCTTCTGTTTATGAATACTCTCTCTCCTGAGACGTGAAACTATGGAACGAAAGATAATAAGACTCACAATTATTCATCAAAAGGTGAGTTTGCCATTGTTGACGTCCTTCAGGAAGGTGATAATCCATTTGTTAGAGTAGACTTAGGGATTGTTGGATTTCCGTCCATCTCTTTTGAGGCAGCCGCCCAACATTAAGTATGTGATATCTTCTAAAAACCCTGCATACACAATAACAGTTCACCCTTTAAACATGATACTACTCTGCTCTGCGATTAAATAAGGGATGAACCTGGGAGTTTCCCACAATCATGTGGAAGTCAACAGAGAGACAATTGTGTGGAGCATGGCAGACCATTTCATCCTCTGATTATGTGGTTATTTGATTATTAAAATAGGACATTAGGTAATCCATTATCAGTGGATTGTGGTGACGCGATGTGGGAGGCAATTATTAGAGACCATCTTAAAATCAATTACGTAGTTAAAATATTAAAATGTTTAAATTAATCACGACAGCATCGTTCCTGAGCCTGGTTTGGAGCCACCTTAGGGAAGTGGATGATGTTACATGAACTCATTATTTGATTATTTAATTATATAAAACAATGATTATATCGTCCATGACACCAGGAATCTGGTGCCACAGATCATCTAATTACATAATTAATAATTTAAATTGACAATCTCTGTTAATCCCCAAGGTAATGTAAATATTTGCATAGTTACCTAAACAACAATCCTCCCTTCCAGGAAGAGACCTGTAAAGCTCCCTCTTGTGGAGACAGTTTGCAATATCTTCACATTTTATGATTTATTGACTCGATGATGATGACATCCTTCATGACTGGAGTCTGGCCAATGCTTCCCTGCCAATAAAATGCTACTATTTATTGTGACAGTTAGCTGTTACTGACTTATTTAATTCTTTAAATTTTGTAAAGGACAGACAGTGCCATCACCGATTACGGTTAGGGTGCAAAAATCTGTCAGGGACAAGGTTAGGAAAGTTGAAGACACGGGCAGAGCAATTTAGGAATAATCTATGCATCTCCCAGAGTACGAGGGATGCTGGGTGATTGAGTCCTGAAGTTTGCACGGTGCCCTCCGAGACGTACAAGGACTTCACCATGGCCGGCACGGTGGTCTGGCTGTTGACTACCTGCTCTTCCTCCACATCTTCACATCGGTTGTGATCTACCATGAGAAGAATGAGTGGCACTGGGACATTGGCACCATCACCGAGACCTGGCAAAAGAATGAAGACTCAGAACACAGAAGAACATCTCTCTCTCTCTCTCAGCTGTGCTGGTAATGCCCCTGCTGCAGCCATCTTTTCAGCTGTTATCAACATTGTGGCTACTACTGCTATGCCAGGATTGGGCCCATTATCTCACGTCCTGCCGCACCACAACTGAGATCCAGGCGCTTGTGATGATGTCAGGCCAACAGAATTCATCAGGCCAGACAGTAAGGTTATTTGATGGTTAACTGATGGCAATTTAAAAACGCGTGATGACAACATACAGTTTCATACCTGGCAAGTCTGCCCAGGGATTGATGATACAAAAAAAGGTCAACGGCTTATATATTTAAAGATGAAATTATTAAATTCTTTCATTATATAATCTGTGATCTATGAAGTTTGGCGCCACCTTGTGTGACTCAAGTGTAACAGACGATCTAACTATCTGATTATTTCATTATTCAAATCTGTCTTTTTCAACTCCAGGAAGAGTGGAGTCTGGATCCACATTGTTGGTGTTAAATTGTATCTTGTGAATTCTTTCTTTCTTTCTTTCTTTCTTTCTTCCTTTCTTTATTGAAATCAATGTTGATATCATTTTGTTATCTCTCTAGGGGTGAATTATGAGAAACTATCTCTTTACTCATTCATTTTTTGTTCAAAATTATGATTAAGAACTCAATGTCTCTTCAGTACTGAGCAATCGTTTAGGCTTCACGCATAAAACACCATAAACTTGTATAATGTTTATTCATTTAATTATGAATATCTGCCATTAGGTATTCAGTGATCACTGCAGTTTTGAGCCTCCGTAGGGGAGACCGTGGTACCAGACCATCACGTCACCTAATACTACACTTCTTTAACTGTTAAACTAGGAAATTAAGTAATAATTCATCATTTAATTTACATATTTAAAATACAGGTAATGTTATGGACTATAAGTCCCTTTTTGAGTCAGATTTTGGGAGTTGATGATGTAATATCATCTCATTACTTCATCATTTAGCTATGTAAACAGGTCTTTACATCAGCGATAGCTTTAGGACTTTGGTGCCATCTCGTCAGTGTTAATATAAAAGGCCCACTAATTAATTATCAATTTAATTTTTTAAAGACATCACTATTCCATGAAGAGATCAGTCTGACTACTCCATGTGGGATTAACTGTGCACCACCATGTCATTTTTCAATCATTTTTCATTATATATTAGTTATTTAAATCGATGAATATGTTGTTCTTGACTGGCGTCGGGCCATTCCTCCATGGGAGTTAATCACATGGCACTATTTAATTATCTAAGTACTACTTCATTGACAATCACTGGAGTTTGCTTCGATCTTTTGAAAGTTAAATATGGAGGACTATCCAATCATTAACTTATTTGATTGCGTAAGTAATGATGGTGTCATCCGTCATTTGGCTGCTGTGGGATTGACACAGCAGGAGATCGGTACCAGAAGCAGTGCCCAGAGAATGGTGGACACTGCCTTGTACAGCGATTACTGATTATGTAATATTAGATTTATAACAATCGAATGATTACACGATTTAAAAAAAAAAACTGTACTGTTTCGCATCATCATTTTCTGAGAGGTTACAACAGAACTGACCCATGAAGGACACAGTGACCACCGATTTTAAAAATGGAATAACTGAATAATCTCCTGATCAGGGGATCTCATCTAATGAAATCTGTCGGGCTGATAACATGACACACCACCAACAATAAATCACTCTAAATTACCATATTAGAAAGCGAGGTACAGGACTTAATAGAGAACAGTCAATTGAGGAATCCAAAATGACTGGAAGAAACATAAGACACGGCTCAAAATCCCTAATCATCAGCCTAATGCAAATCTAAACAACTCTGAGAAACCACGGGATCAAGCTCCTCTAAAGGGAAGAGGATGCAGAGGAGTTTATTTTATTTTCAATAAAGGGAAAAGGATTATGGTACAGGCGATTAGTTGTATTGTTTCCATTCTCGAAATTAGAAAATTGAAGCATAGAAAAGAGGTTTAAAATACGCATCATTGTACGTGAATGGCACAATGATGCTTTCGTTTTCATGCTTATGTCACTATAGGCGAGTTGTAGCTTGAGGGACTGGTAAATATGTAGAACTCAAAAGAAAGAGCCCTGCTTTATTTTTGTGAGAAACTCAGTGAGGCTGTAAGGTTAGTACATTGGTGGGTATATTCCTTTTTGCATGTGGGAGGGGCACTAGAATGTGACAGAATGTTGGTTCATAAATGTTGCCTGGCTACCCTGCTTGCATTCTGTATCCTGGTATCATGGGCCGTGGACCAGAGAGCAGATTCGAGAAAGTGTTATCATGGGACATTACAGTCTCCCAAGATAACTATCTCCTAAAACTTTTAATGACAGCATTTGATTCGCCTAAAGAAGTCATAGCCACGCACCTGGAAGTATGCCTACAGCTTTTACTGGTTACCAAATTCAAGAATACCTGATCATCAGAGAACGAAGTCTGTGGAGAAACAGTTCAAGGTCTTCTGTTTATGAATACTCTCTCTCCTGAGACGTGAAACTATGGAACGAAAGATAATAAGACTCACAATTTTTCAACAAAAGGTGAGTTTGCCATTGTTGATTTCCTTCAGGAAGGTGATAATCCATTTGATAGAGTAGACTTAGGGATTGTTGGATTTCCGTCCATCTCTTTTGAGGCAGCCGCCCAACATTAAGTATGTGATATCTTCTAAAAACCCTGCATACACAATAACAGTTCAGCCTTTAAACATGTTACTACTCTGCTCTGCGATTAAATAAGGGATGAACCTGGGAGTTTCCCACAATCATGTGGGAGTCAACAGAGAGTCAATTGTGTGGAGCATGGCAGACCATTTCATCCTCTGATTATGTGGTTATTTGATTATTAAAATAGGACATTAGCTAAACCATTATTAGTGGATTGTGGTGACACGATGTGGGAGGCAATTATTAGAGACCATCTTAAAATCAATTATGTAGTTAAAATATTAAAATTTTTAAATTAATCATGACAGCATCGATCATGAGCCTGGTTTGGAGCCACCTTAGGGAAGTGGATGATGTTACATGAACTCATTATTTGATTATTTAATTATATAAAACAATGATTATATCGTCCATAACACCAGGAATCTGGTGCCACAAATCATCTAATTACATAATTAATAATTTAAATTGACAATCTGTGTTAATCCCCAAGATAATGTAAATATTTGCATAGTTATCTAAACAACAATCCTCCCTTCCATGAAGAGACCTGCAAAGCTCCCTCTTGTGGGGACAGTTTGCAATATCTTGACATTTTATGATTTATTGACTCGATGATGATGACATCCTTCATGACTGGAGTCTGGCCAATGCTTCCCTGCCAATAAAATGCTACTATTTATTGTGACAGTTAGCTATTACTGACTTATTTAATTCTTTAAATTATGTAAAGGACAGACAGTGCCATCACCGATTACGGTTAGGGTGCAAAAATCTGTCAGGGACAAGGTTAGGAAAGTTGAAGACACGGGCAGAGCATTTTAGGAATAATGTATGCATCTCCCAGAGTACGAGGGATGCTGGGTGATTGAGTCCTGAAGGTTGCACGGTGCCCTCCGAGACATACACGGACTTCACCAAGGCTGGCACGGTGGTCTGGCTGTTGACTACCTGCTCTTCCTCCACATCTTCACATCGGTTGTGATCTACCATGAGAAGAATGAGTGGCACTAGGACATTGGCACCATCACCGAGACCTGGCAAAAGAATGAAGACTCAGAACACAGAAGAACATCTCTCTCTCTCTCTCTCTCTCTAGCTATGCTGGTGATGCCCCTGCTGCAGCCATCTTTTCAGCTGTTATCAACATTGTGGCTACTACTGCTATGCCAGGATTGGGCCCATTATCTCACGTCCTGCCGCACCACAACTGAGATTCAGGCGCTTGTGATGATGTCAGGCCAACAGAATTCATCAGGCAAGACATTATGGTTATTTGACGGTTAACTGATGGCAATTTAAAAACGCATGATGACAGCATACAGTTTCATGCCTGGCAAGTCTGCCCAGGAATTGATGATACAAAAATAGGTCAACGGCTTACATATTTAAAGATGAAATTATTAAATTCTTTCATTATATAATCTGTGATCCATGAAGTTTGGTGCCACCTTGTGTGACACAAGTGTAACAGACGATCTAACTATCTGATTATTTCATTATTCAAATCTGTCTTTTTCAACTCCAGGAAGAGTGGAGTCTGGATCCACATTGTTGGTGTTAAATTTTATCTTGTGAATTCTTTCTTTCTTTCTTTCTTTCTTTCTTTCTTTCTTTATTCCTTTCTTTATTTAAATCAATGTTGATATCAGTTTGTTATCTCTCTAGGGGTGAATTATGAGAAACTATCTCTTTACTCATTCATTTTTTGTTCAAATCTATGATTAAGAACTCAATGTCTCTTCAGTACTGAGCAATCGTTTAGGCTTCACGCATAAAACACCATAAACTTGTGTAATGTTTATTCATTTAATTATGAATATCTGCCATTATGTATTCAGTGATCACTGGAGTTTAGAGCCTCCTTAGGGGAGACCGTTGTACCAGACCATCACGTCATCTAATACTACACTTTTTTTAACTGTTAAACTAGGAAATTAAGTAATAATTCATCATTTAATTTACATATTTAAAATACAGGTAATGTTATGGACCATAAGTCCCTTTTTGAGTCAGATTTTGGGAGTTGATGATGTAATATCATCTCATTACTTCATCATTTAGCTATGTAAACAGATCTTTACATCAGCTATAGCTTTAGGACTTTGGTGCCATCTCGTCAGTGTTAATATAAAAGGCCCACTAATTAATTATCAATTTAATTTTTTAAAGACATCACTATTCCATGAAGAGATCAGTCTGACTACTCCATGTGGGATTTAAGTGTGCACCAACATGTCATTTTTCAGTCATGTTTCATTATATATTAGTTATTGAAATCGATGAATATGTTGTTCTTGACTGGAGTCGGGCCATTCCTCCATGGGATTTAATCACATGGCACTATTCAATTATCTAAGTACTACTTCATTGAGAATCACTGGAGTTTGCTTCCATCTTTTGAAAGTTAAATATGGAGGACTATCCAATTATTAACTTATTTGATTGCGTAAGTAATGATGGTGTCATCCGTCATTTGGCTGCTGTGGGATTGACACAGCAGGAGATCGGTACCAGAAGCAGTGCCCAGAGAATGGGGGACACTGCCTTGTACAGCGATTACTGATTACTTAATATTAGATTTTTAACAATCGAATGATTACATGATTTAAAAAAATAAAAACTGTACTGTTTCGCATCATCTGTTTCTGAGAGGTTGCAACAGAACTGACCCATGAAGGACACAGTGACCACCGATTTTAAAAATGGAATAACTGAATAATCTCCTGATCAGGGGATCTCATCTAATGAAATCTGTCGGGCTGATAACATGACACACCACCAACAATAAATCACTCTAAATTACCATATTAGAAAGCGAGGTACAGGACTTAATAGAGAACAGTCAATTGAGGAATCCAAAATGACTGGAAGAAACATAAGACACGGCTCAAAATCCCTAATCATCAGCCTAATGCAAATCTAAACAACTCTGAGAAACCACGGGATCAAGCTCCTCTAAAGGGAAGAGGATGCAGAGGAGTTTATTTTATTTTCGATAAAGGGAAAAGGATGATGGTACAGGCGATTAGTTGTATTGTTTCCATTCTCGAAATTAGAAAATTGAAGCATAGAAAAGAGGTTTAAAATACTCATCATTGTACTTGAATGGCACAATGATGCTTTCGTTTTCATGTTATGTCACTATAGGCAAGTTGTAGCTTGAGAGACTGGTAAGTATGTAGAACTCAAAAGAAAGAGCCCTGCTTTGTTTTTGTGTGAAACTCAGTGAGGCTGTAAGGTTCGTTCATTGGTGGGTATATTCCTTTTAGCATGTGGGAGGGGCACTAGAATGTGACAGAATGTTGGTTCATAAATGTTGCCTGGCAACCCTGCTTGCATTCTGTATCCTGGTATCATGGGCCGAGGACCAGAGAGCAGCTTCGAGTAAGTGTTATCATGGGACATTACAGTCTCCCAAGATAACTATCTCCTAAAACTTTTAATGACAGCATTTGTTTCGCCTAAACGAGTCATAGCCACACCCCTGGAAGTATGCCTACAGCTTTTACTGGTTACCAAATACAAGAATACGTGATCATCAGAGAACGTAGTCTGTGGAGAAACAGTTCAAGGTCTTCTGTTTATGAATACTCTCTCTCCTAAGAAGTGAAACTATGGAACGAAAGGTAATAAGACTCACAATTATTCATCAAAAGGTGAGTTTGCCATTGTTGACTTCCTTCAGGAAGGTGATAATCCATTTGTTAGAGTAGACTTAGGGATTGTTGGATTTCTCTCCATCTCTTTTGAGGCCGCCGCCCAACATTAAGTATGAGATATCTTCTAAAAACCCTGCATACACAATGACAGTTAAGCCTTTAAACATGTTACTACTCTGCTCTGCGATTAAATAAGGGATGAACCTGGGAGTTTCCCACAATCATGTGGGAGTCAACAGAGAGTCAATTGTGTGGAGCATGGCAGACCTTTTCATCCTCTGATTATGTTGTGATTTGATTATTAAAATAGAACATTAGGTAATCCATGATCAGTGGATTGTGGTGACGCGATGTGGGAGACAATTATTAGAGACCATCTTAAAATCAATTATGTAGTTAAAATATTAAAATGTTTAAATTAATCATGACAGCATCGTTCATGAGCCTGGTTTGGAGCCACCTTAGAGAAGTGGAGGATGTTACATGAACTCATTATTTTATTATTTAATTATATAAAACAATGATTATATCGTCCATAACACCAGGAATCTGGTGCCACAGTTCATCTAATTACATAATTAATAATTTAAATTGACAATCTGTGTTAATCCCCAAGATAATGTAAATATTTGCATAGTTACCTAAACAACAATCCTCCCTTCCATGAAGAGACCTGCAAAGCTCCCTCTTGTGGGGACAGTTTGCAATATCTTGACATTTTATGATTTATTGACTCGATGATGATGACATCCTTTATGACTGGAGTCTGGCCAATGCTTCCCTGCCAATAAAATGCTACTATTTATTGTGACAGTTAGCTATTACTGACTTATTTAATTCTTTAAATTATGTAAAGGACAGACAGTGCCATCACCGATTACGGTTAGGGTGCAAAAATCTGTCAGGGACAAGGTTAGGAAAGTTGAAGACACGGGCAGAGCATTTTAGGAATAATCTATGCATCTCCCAGAGTACGAGGGATGCTGGGTGATTGAGTCCTGAAGGTTGCACGGTGCCCTCCGAGACATACAAGGACTTCACCAAGGCCGGCACGGTGGTCTGGCTGTTGACTACCTGCTCTTCCTCCACATCTTCACATCGGTTGTGATCTACCATGAGAAGAATGAGTGGCACTAGGACATTGGCACCATCACCGAGACCTGGCAAAAGAATGAAGACTCAGAACACAGAAGAACATCTCTCTCTCTCTCTCTCTCTCTCTCTCTCTCTCTCTCTCTCTCAGCTATGCTGGTGATGCCCCTGCTGCAGCCATCTTTTCAGCTGTTATCAACATTGTGGCTACTACTGCTATGCCAGGATTGGGCCCATTATCTCACGTCCTGCCGCACCACAACAGAGATTCTGGCGCTTGTGATGATGTCAGGCCAACAGAATTCATCAGGCAAGACATTATGGTTATTTGACGGTTAACTGATGGCAATTTAAAAACGCGTGATGACAGCATACAGTTTCATACCTGGCAAGTCTGCCCAGGAATTGATGATACAAAAATAGGTCAACGGCTTACATATTTAAAGATGAAATTATTAAATTCTTTCATTATATAATCTGTGATCCATGAAGTTTGGTGCCACCTTGTGTGACTCAAGTGTAACAGACGATCTAACTATCTGATTATTTCATTATTCAAATCTGTCTTTTTCAACTCCAGGAAGAGTGGAGTCTGGATCCACATTGTTGGTGTTAAATTTTATCTTGTGAATTCTTTCTTTCTTTCTTTCTTTCTTTCTTTCTTTCTTTCTTTCTTTCTTTCTTCCTTTCTTTATTTAAATCAATGTTGATATCAGTTTGTTATCTCTCTAGGGGTGAATTATGAGAAACTATCTCTTTACTCATTCATTTTTTGTTCAAATCTATGATTAAGAACTCAATGTCTCTTCAGTATTGAGCAATCGTTTAGGCTTCACGCATAAAACACCATAAACTTGTGTAATGTTTATTCATTTAATTATGAATATCTGCCATTATGTAT
Source organism: Phodopus roborovskii (assembly GCF_943737965.1). Classification (NCBI taxonomy): domain Eukaryota; kingdom Metazoa; phylum Chordata; class Mammalia; order Rodentia; family Cricetidae; genus Phodopus; species Phodopus roborovskii. The sequence continues at coordinate 88,142 of NW_026125664.1, read as the reverse complement.
TCAGTGATCACTGGAGTTTAGAGCCTCCTTAGTGGAGACCGTTGTACCAGACCATCACGTCATCTAATACTACACTTTTTTAACTGTTAAACTAGGAAATTAAGTAATAATTCATCATTTAATTTACATATTTAAAATACAGGTAATGTTATGGACCATAAGTCCCTTTTTGAGTCAGATTTTGGGAGTTGATGATGTAGTATCATCTCATTACTTCATCATTTAGATATATAAATAGATCTTTACATCAGCTATAGCTTTAGGACTTTGGTGCCATCTCGTCAGTGTTAATATAAAAGGCCCACTAATTAATTATCAATTTAATTTTTTAAAGACATCACTATTCCTGAAGAGAACAGTCTGACTACTCCATGTGGGATTTAAGTGTGCACCAACATGTCATTTTTCAGTCATGTTTCATTATATATTAGTTATTGAAATCGATGAATATGTTGTTCTTGACTGGAGTCGGGCCATTCCTCCATGGGATTTAATCACATGGCACTATTCAATTATCTAAGTACTACTTCATTGAGAATCACTGGAGTTTGCTTCCATCTTTTGAAAGTTAAATATGGAGGACTATCCAATTATTAACTTATTTGATTGCGTAAGTAATGATGGTGTCATCCGTCATTTGGCTGCTGTGGGATTGACACAGCAGGAGATCGGTACCAGAAGCAGTGCCCAGAGAATGGGGGACACTGCCTTGTACAGCGATTACTGATTACGTAATATTAGATTTTTAACAATCGAATTATTACACGATTTAAAAAAAAAAAACTGTAATGTTTCGCATCATCATTTTCTGAGAGGTTGCAACAGAACTGACCCATGAAGGACACAGTGACCACCGATTTTAAAAATGGAATAACTGAATAATCTCCTGATCAGGGGATCTCATCTAATGAACTCTGTCGGGCTGATAACATGACACACCACCAACAATAAATCACTCTAAATTACCATATTAGAAAGCGAGGTACAGGACTTAATAGAGAACAGTCAATTGAGGAATCCAAAATGACTGGAAGAAACATAAGACACGGCTCAAAATCCCTAATCATCAGCCTAATGCAAATCTAAACAACTCTGAGAAACCACAGGATCAAGCTCCTCTAAAGGGAAGAGTATGCAGAGGAGTTTATTTTATTTTCGATAAAGGGAAAAGGATGATGGTACAGGTGATTAGTTGTATTGTTTCCATTCTAGAAATTAGAAAATTGAAGCATAGAAAAGAGGTTTAAAATACTCATCATTGTACTTGAATGGCACAATGATGCTTTCGTTTTCATGCTTATGTCACTCTAGGCGAGTTGTAGCTTGAGATACTGGTAAATATGTATAACTCAAAAGAAAGAGCCCTGCTTTGTTTTTGTGAGAAACTCAGTGAGGCTGTAAGGTTCGTTCATTGGTGGGTATATTCCTTTTAGCATGTGGGAGGGGCACTAGAATGTGACAGAATTTTGGTTCATAAATGTTGCCTGGCAACCCTGCTTGCATTCTGTATCCTGGTATCATGGGCCGAGGACCAGAGAGCAGCTTCGAGAAAGTGTTATCATGGGACATTACAGTCTCCCAAGATAACTATCTCCTAAAACTTTTAATGACAGCATCTGATTCGCCTAAACGAGTCATAGCCGCACCCCTGGAAGTATGCCTACAGCTTTTACTGGTTACCAAATTCAAGAATACCTGATCATCAGAGAACGTAGTCTGTGGAGAAACAGTTCAAGGTCTTCTGTTTATGAATACTCTCTCTCCTAAGAAGTGAAACTATGGAACGAAAGATAATAAGATTACGCTTAGGGTGCAAATATCTGTCAGGGACAAGGTTAGGAAAGTTTTCTGAATGATCTACATCTCCCAGGGTATGAGGGATGCTGGATGATTGAGTCCACAAGGTTGTACGGTGACCTCTTAGAAGTACAAGGACTTCACCAAGGCCGGCATGGTGGTCTGGTTGTTGACTAACTGCTCTTCCTCTACATCTTCACATCGGTTATGATCTATCATGAGAAGAATTAGTGCCCAAAGGAGGTCGGCACAGTCACCGAAACCTCGCAAATGGAGACGACCCAGATCACAGAATAACATCTCTCTCTCGCAGCTATGTGGCTAATGCCCCTGCTATAGCCATCTCTTCAGCTGATATCAACATTTTGGCTACTACTGCTATGCCAGGAATGGGCCCATTATCTCAGGTCCTGCTGCACTGCAACAGAGATTCAGGTGCTGCAGATGATGTCAGGCCAACAGCATTCATCAGGCAAGACAGTATGATTATCTGACGATTAACTTATTTAGTGTTAAAAATCTGTGATGACAGCATACATTTCCATATCTGCCCAGGAACTGATGATTCAAAAAAGGTCAACGAATTATAGATGCAAAGATGTAATTATTAAATTCTTTCATTATATAATCTGGGAACCCTGAATTTTCTAGCCACCTTGTGTGACAGACCATCTAACTATCTGATTATTTCATTATTCAAATCTGTCTTTTTCTACTCCAGGAAAATGGAGTCTGGATTCATCTTGTTGGTGTTAATTGTCACTTGTGATTTTATTATTTATTTATTTATCTAAATCAATGTTGATATCATTTTGTTATCTCTGTAGGGTGAATTATGAGAAATTATCTCTGCATTCATTTTGTTGTTCAAATCTATGATTCAGATTGCAATGACACTTCAGTATTGAGCAATCTTTTTGGAGATCATTACTTACTTAAAGTTCTGTATTGTTGGTGTTGTGTCATGTTGTGTCATGAAACACCATCCACTTGTTTAATGTTTATTCATTCAAATATGAAAACATGTCATTATGTATTCAATTATCACTGGTGTTTTGAGCCTCCTTATGGGAGGAAATTGTACCAGACCATCATGTCATCTAATACTACACTTACTTTTTTAACTGTTAAACTAATAATTCGTCATTTAATTAACATATTTTAAAGACAGATTATGTTATGGACCATGAGTCCCTTTTGGAGACAAATTTTGGGAGTTGATGATATAACATCCTCTCATTACTTCATCATTTATCTATGTAAGTAGATCATTAGATCAGCGATAGTTTTAGGACTTTGGTGCCACCTCGTCAGTGTTAAGCTAAAATGCCAACTAATTAATTATCAACATAATTTTTAAATAAATCATTATTCCAGGAAGAGATCAGTCTGTCTACTCCATGTGGGATTTAAGTATGCACCACCATGTCTTTATTCAATCATTTTTCAGTATATGTTAATTATTTAAATCGATGAAATGCTGTTCTTCGTGATAGGTGCCTGGCTGTTTCTCCCTGGGAGTTAATCGTGTGGCATTATTTAATTATCTAAGTACTACTGCCTTGACGATCACTGGAGTTTGGTTCCACCTAATGAAAGTTAAGTATGCCAAACTATCCAAATTATAAACTTCTTTGATTGCGTAAGTAATGATGGTGTCATCAGTCATTTGGCTGCTGTGGGTCTGACACAGCAGGAGATAAGTACCAGAAGCAGTGCCCAGAGAATGAGGGACACTGTGTTACCCAGTGATCACTGCTTACTTAATCATAGATTTTTAACAATCGAATGATTACACGATTTAAAAAAAAAACTGTATTGTTTCGCATCATCAGTTTCTGCGAGATTTCTACAGAACTGACCCATGAAGTTTACAATCACCTTCGATATTAAAAATGGAATAACTGAATAATCTCCTGATCAGGGAATCTCAATTAATGAACACTGTTGGGCTGATAACATGACACAACACCAACAATACAGAACTTTAAGTAAGTAATGATTTCCAAACAAATAAAAGACTTACATAAAAAGAACTTTGTGGCTTTCAAGAAAGAAATTCAAGAAGATACCAGAAAACGGAAAGATCTCCCATGCTCTTGGATAGGTAGGATAAACATAATAAAAATGGCAATGTTGCCAAAAGCAATCTACAGATTCAACACAATCCCCATTAAAATCCCACCACATTTCTTCACCGACCTTGAAAGGACAATAATCAACTTTATATGGAAAAACAAAGACCCAGGATAGCCAAAACAACCCTATACAATAAAAGAACTTCAGGAGGCATCACCATTCCTGACTTTAAGCTCTACTACAGGGCTATAGTTATAAAAACAGCCTTGTATTTGCATAAAAATAGACAGGTAGAACAATGGAATCGAATTGAAATTACTGATATTAACACACACACCTATGAACACCTGATTTTCGACAAAATAGCTAAAATTATACAATGGGGCATGGACAGCATCTTCAACAAATTGGGTTGGCACAATAGGATGAGCTGGTGTAGAAGACGGCAGATAGAACCATGTCTGTTGCCATGCACAAAACTCAAGTCCAAATGGATCAAAGACCTCAACATCAATCCAGCCACATCGAACCTCTTAGAAGAGAAAGTAGAAGATACCCTTGAACAAATTGGTATATGAGACTGCTTCCTGAATATAACTCCAGGGGCACAGACACTGAGAGAAACAATTAATAAATGGGACTTCTTCAAACTTAGAAGCTTCGGTAAGGCAAAGGACAATGTGGACAAGACCAAACGGCAGCCCACAGACTGGGAAAATATTTTCATCAATCCTATATCTGACAAACGGCTGATCTCTAAAACATACAAAGAACTCAAGAAACTGGTCAACAAAACACCAAATAACCCCATTAAAAAATGGCATACAGAACTGAAGAAAGAAATCTCAATAGAGGAAATCAAAACAGCTGAAAGACACTTAAGAAAATGCTCCACATCCTTAGCTATCAGGGAAATGCAAATCAAAAAACTTTAAGATACCATCTTACTCCTGCCAGATTGGCTAAAATTAGAAACACCAATGATAACTCATTTTGGAGAGGATATGGAGAAAGGGGAACACTCCTCTACTGCTGGTGGGAGTGCAAACTCATACAGACATTTTGTACATCAGTATGGCCATTCCTCATGAAAATGGGAATTAGTTTACCACAGGACCCGGCAATCCCCCTCTAAGGCACATACCGAAGTGATTCAATTCATACAACAAAGACATCTGTTCAACTATGTTCATAGCAGCACTATTTGTAATAGCAAAAACCTGGAAGCAACTTAGGTGCCCCTCAATTGAAGAATATTTAATGAAGATGTGGCTAATCTACACAATGGACTACTACTCTGCAGAAAAAAATAATGGTATCTTGAAATTCTCAGGCAAGTAGATGGCACTTGAAAAAACTACCCTGAATGAGGAAACTCAGTTAAAAAAATAGGAAAATCGTATGTACTCACTCATATATGGATTTTAGACCTAGATCAAATGATCACCAGCCTATAATTCACACCACCAGAGGACCTAGGATACAAGGTACATTCTAAGAGATTCATATAAAGTCCCTCACAGAATCGGGAAAGGACAAGTCCCCCAGAGCCCAGGGGAAGTGGGGGGGCAGTGTATGGAGAGAGAAGTAGGAGAAAATGAGGGGGAGGAAAGGAAAACATGTGTGACTAGAAAGATTGAGCCCTGTTAGGAATCGAAGACAGGAGAGACAGACAGACAGAGAGAGAGAGAGAGAGAGAGAGAGAGAGAGAGAGAGAGAAAGAGAGAACATAAAAGAGGGAGCCAATATTGGTTTGGAGATAAAGTTGAACACAAATTAAGGTCTAGAGAACTACAAGACTGCTCCCAACTAACAATTTGAGGTTCCGTGGAAAGGCTATCATAAATGCCCTTCCTGGAGAGTGAGATCAACAACTAAATTCTCCATGGAGCTCTCAACTAATGCCTGTTGAAAACAGGATCAAACACCCATACATAAACACTGAGTCGAACTAGAACTCAGATGCAGATGGAGAGGACAAGACCATGCAGCAGAAACACTCCTGACCAAGGAGGAGCTAACAGCCACTAGACTGATAGCTGGGAACCCAGCATGGGACTGACACAGGCCTCCCTGAATATGGGTCTCAGCCAGAAGGACTGAGCTGTCTAAGAGACCTCAGACAGTGGAGCCAGGATGTATCCCTGTTGCACAAAAGGACTTTGCAAACACATCCCCCATGGAGGGATACCTGCCTTAATCTAGAGACAGGAGAGAAGCCCTAGTCCCTACTTCACATGACCTGTCAGATCTACATGACCCCAACTGGATGCCATTCCCCTACATATGGAATTGGGGTGGGTGGATGGGAGGGGAGGGTGTTTAGAGTGCATGTGAGAGGGCAGAGAGGGTAAAAGGGAGGGAAGGAGGGAGGGAGAGGGAACTGGGATTGGCATGTAAAGTAATAAATTAAATTAAAAAAAATTCTTTCACTCCAAAATTTAAGTTGAAGGACAAGTTATTGGGGGAAAGGATTTCTATTTTTGTTTCCACAGAAATTGAAAAGTTGTGGTTTCCTTCCAGACTCATGTGGCTTCATCACGCCAGACCACCTGAAACAGAGTATAAGGTGATCCTACATTCAAAACAGCTGGAAAAAGCAGCCCTACAGACTACAGCCAGGATTTGTGAATCTTCTTCGAATCCCCCATGACAGCGCCCCTTACTACAGGAAGTAGTTGGAACGAACAACGCCCAAATTCCCAAATATTGTGTATAAATGTTTGTTTTCATTTAATTGGACTTTGTTATATAAAATAAAATAATAATGAACAAAACCAATAGCATTTTGAAATTTCAGGGAAATAGAACTAAACTAGGCTATCCTGAGTGGGATAATTACCTAATTTACACATGCTTCAAAGGATTATATTAATTATATATCATTTACTATTAACATGTATCAGTAAGCATAAACAAATGGATTAAAGGATGAAAAATAAAATACAACAAGCATAAAAAAAAGAAAATTCCAGATCATGCTGTAACACAAAAATCCATATATATATATATATATATATATATATATATATATATAGTATGTATTTAAGAAAAAGTGTGCCATTTTGAGCAAAAACAAAATTAACTCCAAGTGTGAATACTCCCTTAGCCTAGAGACAAGGAGGAGGGCCCGTGCCAAACCCAAATGTCTTGTCAGTTTTTGATGAATCCTCCTGAACAACTCAGACTCCCAGAGAAATGTATGTGGGATGGGATGGGGAGGTCACTGGGGGAGGGAGGGAGAGGGAACTGGGAATGATATGCAAAATAAGATCTTTCTATTCATTTCTTAACAACAGAAGTTAAGTTATTTTGATGGCAAAAAATGGTAATAACTCTGCATGTATCTGACCCCTAAAAGTTAGTTGTGCAGGGCAAAGCTTCTGGAAGACACTGGACCAACTGAACCTCTCCTTCTTTGGTAAATTGTCATTCCTGTGCACAAAAAAACATAATGGAGCTGACTTCAAAGAATTTATTCACCTTGCTGCATAATCGAAATCCTTTCCACAGATGCAGCCCACAAGGAAAAGTATTCCTGGGCCACACCCTGTTTAGGGAAGCTCCTAGGACCACAATAGACCTAACAGAACACTGAATTTGACAGCACATTCAAGCCCAGTGTCCTCCTGGAAGGCCTGCAAAGCAGACATTCATGACACACCATACCACCCTCTGAATCCACTCACTCACCATGCTGCATCTTCTGTTCTCCTCCATTCCCCAGCAGCAATCAATACTCTGTTGCCTGTTCTGATATAAAAGCAAGCCTGCAGCATAGCTCTAGGAAATCTCCTTCCAGACCTCAGACTGGTGGGTTGGCTCAGTGTACCAGATTGGCTAGTGAGGCTTGATTGACAAGAGCTCTTCCTCAAGGGTTAGAGTGTTCTTAAAGACAAACCAGGCCCAGCACCTCCTTTGGCCCTGGCTTTTACTCTAGACCTAGACATTTCAGAGATCTGCACAAATAGGAACTTATTTGGTTTTTGGGGTATTTTTGACAAAATTCCCCTGTGTGGCTCCTGCCATCCTATTTCTTGCTTACTAAACTGCGCTGGTGAATTCCTTATTAATTATTAATATTAATCTTGTTGTTTTCTAATAGTTTTTTCATTAACTGTTTAGTATTTATTGATACATTTATTTATTTATTTATTTATTTTTATTTTTGAGACAGAGTTTCCCTTTGTGGCCCTACTGCCCTGGAACTTACTCTGTAGACCAGGCTGACCTCTAAATCAGAGAGATCCACTTGCATCTACTTCCTCAGTGCTGGAACCAAAGGCAAAAGCTAACACTGCATAGTCAGACATTAATTTCAATGTCACTTTCCCATGTCACCAGTAGAGGACCCAGCTCTGTTCCTGCAGAGGGGAATTTCAAACTCTTTTTCTCTCTCCACGCAATGTGCAGAGCTTGCAAAGACCATTACACAATTCAGACTGAAACTATTCTCTTCTTCAACCATAAACATATATAAACAAAAAACAAACTTGCTTTAAGAATACAATGTGGAGCTATGCAGTGGTTAGCCATAGAGGACAGGCTATGGTGGAGTACACCTTTAATCCTAGCACTTGGGAGAAATAATCAGGTGCATGTTTGTAATTTCATGGCCACCCCAGGCTACACCATATTGATCCAGTCTAAAAGAGAAAGAGAGACAAGTGGTGGCTCATTGCTTTATCCCTGAAATTGGGAGGTAGATATGGATGGGAGGAGAAAGAAATATAAGGTGGAAGAAGACAAAATCTCATTGTTTTCTGAGGGAAGACTCCTAGTATCAGAATTGTCCACCACTTTGGTATGAGTATTTCAGTAGAAATAAGAGCTAGGGCTTGACTGCTCTGCTTCTCTGACCTTTATCATTCATTGCATATCTGAATCCATGTTTTGATTATTAAGAACAACTAGAAGTAGCTTTACAATTTCCAGAGCAGTGTGTCAAATATAAACTGTAGAGTACAAGACTAGAATTTATGCTAATAATATTGATAGTACTAATCTTTACCATTTTATCAAGTTCATTGGTGTATTATGTATGTATGAGTTTAAGAGAAAATGGTTTGTATAAGTATACAGGTTATGGGATGTAGATTATGATGTGAAGTTGAGTGTAAATATCTGAAGCTCCTAGGACCACAATGGACCTAACAGAACACTGCATTTGACAGCACATTCAAGCCCAGCGTCCTCCTAGAAGGCCTGCAAAACAGACATTCATGACTCCCCATACCACCCTCTGAATCCACTCGCTCACCATGCTGCAGCTTCTGTTCTCCTCCATTCCCCTGCAGCACTCACAGAGCAGCAATCATTCCTCTGGTGCCTGTTCTGATATAAAAGCAAGCCTGCAGCATGGCTCCAGGAAGTCTCCTTCCAGACCTGAGACTTGTGGGTTGGATCAGTGTACCTGATTGGCTAGTGAGGCTGGATTGACAAGAGCTCATCCTAAAGGGTTAGCGTGTTCGTAAAGACACACCAGGCCCAGCACCTCCTTTGACCCTGGCTTTTACTCTAGACCTAGACATTTCAGAGATCTGCACAAATAGGAACTTATTTGGTTTTTTGGGTTTTTTTGACAGAATTTCCCTGTGTGGCTCCTGCCATTCTATTCCTTGCTTAGTAAACTGCGCTAGTGAATTTCTTATTAATTATTAATATTAATCATGTTGTTGTTATTTTCTAATAGTATTTTTATTAACTGTCTAATATTTATTGATACATTTATTTATTTATTTATTTATTTTTATTTTTGAGACAGAGTTTCCCTTTGTGGCCCTACTGTCTTGGAACTTACTCTGTAGACCAGGCTGACCTCTAAATCAGAGAGATCCACTTGCATCTATTTCCTCAGTGCTGGAACCAAAGGCAAAAGCCAACACTGCATAGTCAGACATTAATTTCAATGTCACTTTCCCATGTCATCAGTAGATGGCCCAGCTCTGTTCCTGCAGAGGAGAATTTCAAACTCTCTTTCTCTCTCCACGCAATGTGAAGAGCTTGCAAAGATCATTATACAATTCAGACTGAAACTATTCTCTTCTTCAACCATAAACATATATAAACAAAAAACAAACTTGCTTTAAGTATAGAATGTGGAGCTATGCAGTGGTTAGCCATAGAGGACAGGCCATGGTGGAGTACACCTTTAATCCTAGCACTTGGGAGACATAATCAGGTGCATGTCCGTAATTTCATTGCCACCCCTGGCTACACCACATTGATCCAGTCTAAAAGAGAAAGAGAGACAAGTGGTGGATCATTGCTTTATCCCTGAAATTTGGAGGTAGATATGGATGGGAGGAGAAAGAAATATAAGGAGGAAGAAGAAAAAAGCTCATTGTTTTCTGAGGGAAGACTCCTAGTATCAGAATTGTCCACTGCTTTGGTATGAGTACTTCAGTAGAAATAAGAGCTAGGGCTTCACTGCTCTGCTTCTCTGATCTTTCATCATTAATCACATATCTGAATCCATGTTTTGATTATTAAGAACAACTAGAAGTAGCTTTACAATTTCCAGTGCAGTGTGTAAAATCTAAACTGTAGTGTACAAGACTAGAATTTATGGCAATAATATTGATAGTCTAATCTTTACCATTTTCTCAAGTTTATTGCTATATTTTGTATGTATGAGTTTGAGAAAAAATGGTTTGTATGAGTATACAGGTTATGGGTTGTAGATAATGATGTGAAGTTGAGTGTAAGTATCTGAACTCTGGTCATCCCCAAAAGATGTGCTGAGTCTCTTGCCAAGATACACAACATGTTTTATCTGATGAACCAAAACTCTTCCACAGATTAACAATAAAATCAAAATAAATAAAGAATTATATAATGGTTTTCAGAACATGAAGTATCAGAATTTAAGATCCTATAAATGGTAAGTTTGTAACATGAAATGAATACAATCCAATGACAATGAACAACAATTAATAACAAAATGCAGATTGCAAATGCACAGTAACAATTTTTTTGGAAATACTCAGAATGCTCAATGGAATTATGAAAACACAGTACAAAAACTAACATAATATGACTTTTATACTTACCACAAAGCAACAACAATAAAAATATGTATAATATGTGTAAAAGAATAAAAGTGATAGAGAGAATAACTCAAGAGCAAAGGTCAAAAAATATCAACTATTAATATAAAGTACAAAAGAAACTTAGCCAAGAAAAGTGTGATCTTGACCAATGTTATTCAAATATCTATGAATCCATGTGTACAGAGATTAAATAAACACAGACTTCAACACTCCAATTAAATCAAATAAAGTGACCCTTAGACACTTTTGACCCTGTAGCTATGGATATCTATTCCAAAGACAGGATGTCCCTGTTCTAGAGCTCTCCATGCAAAAGGAGCTGACCTTCTGCTATGGCTCTCTAGACCTTTACACCCCTTTATTGTTTCAGGTATACCTAGCCGCACTGATGCGCACTTCACAAAAAACATGGGAGAATAATTTAAAATCAACTTCCTGCCAAGTGGTTTATGGCCCAAGGTGAAGATCCTGACCTAACTCCCTACCCAAAACCATACACACCTGAGATATCTCTGCAGAATAGAGACTCATTTTATACACCGGAATTGAACATCAGTTAACACAGTATTGTAACTCTTGGTAGCAGAGAGTTAAGAACATTATAATCTTGTATTGCTGAGAGACATCCTCATCACCATTTTTTACTACTTTCTAAAATATTTATAAGGCAAACCTGAAAGTGGAATGGAATATTCAGATTTCAAGAAATCAGACCTTCAGTTATCCAGCGTCAGCCCCCATTGAAACCTTTATTCAAACTAACCAAAAAGCATAGAGAGAAAATGGAAATTAACAAAATCAGAAACAAAAAGTAGTACATAACAATAGACACTGAGGAAATGCAGACAATTTTAAGGTCATATTTTGAAAACCTATACTCAACAAGATTTGAAAAATCAAAGGATATGGACAAATTTCTGGATAACTATTACTTACCAGAATTAAATCAAGAATAGACAAGCAACTTAAATTGACCTATAACAACTAACAAAGTGGGAGTAATAATGAAAAGCCTTCCAACATAAAAATCCCAGAGCCAGATGTCTTCTTCAGTGAAGAATTCTACCAAAAATTCATGGAAGAGCTATATTAATACTCCTGAAATTGTTCCTCACAATAGAAAAGAAGGATCATTAACAAACTTTTTTTATGAGTCTACAATCACCTCGATACCCATCCACACAAAGACATAAATAAGAGAGAAAATTACAGACCAATATCCCTCATGCACATTGATACAAAAATACTCAAGAAAATATGGGAAAACTGAATCCAAGAATATGTAAGAGAAATCATCTACCATGATCAAGTAGGCTTCATCTCTGGCTTGCAGGGATTGTTTGACATATGAAAATATATCAAATATACCACTATATAAACAAACTGAAAATGAAAAGTCACATGATCATCTCCCTAGATGCAGAAAAACCTTTTGACAAAATTCAACATACTTTCATGTTAAAGGTCTTGGGGAGATCAGGGATAACAGGAATTTATGTAAACATAATAAAAGCAATATATAGTAAACCCATAGCAAATATCAAGCTGAATGTAGAGAAGCTTAAAGTGATTCCTCTAAAATCAGGAAAAAGACTAGGCTGCCCTATATCTCAATATCTCTTCATTATTGTAATTGAAGGGCTAGCTAAAGAAATAAGAAAAGAAAAGGAGTTCAAGGGGATACAAACTGGTAAGGAAGAACTCAAACTTTCTCCATTTTCAGATGATAAGATAGTTTACATAAGCAACCAAAAAATTATACCAGTGTTCTCCTACAGCTGAAAAATACATTCAGTAAAGTATGAGGATACCAGATTAAATAAAAAAAAGTCTGTAGCCATTACATATTCAGTCAACAAAGGGGTTGTTAAAGAAATCAGAGAAACATCACCCTTCACAATAGCCACAAACAACATAAAGTATCTTGGGGTCACACTTACCAAAGAAGTGAAAGACCTATATAATAAGAATTTTTGTCTTTAAAGAAAATAGCAGAAAATGTAAAGATGTCTCAATCTCATGGATAGGTAGAAAAAACATAGAAAAATGGCAATCTTACCAACAGCGATCTACATATTCAATGTAATCGCCATTAAAATCCCAGCACAATCTTTCACTGACCTTGAAAGGATAATAATCTACTTCATATTGAAAACCAAAAGAACCCGAATAGCCAAAACAACCTGTATAATAAAGGAACTTCATGAGGGATCATTATCCCTGACTTTAAGATCTACTACAGAGCTATAGTCCTGAAAACAGCATGGTATTAGCACAAAAATAGACAAGTACCTCAATGAAATCGAATAGTAAATCCTGATATTAACCCACACACATACTAACAAAACAGCTAAAAGTATACAATGGGATGAGGAAAACATCTTCAAAAAATGCTGAGTAAGGTTTTCCGCCCACCGCTGGTCTTGTCCCACAGCTGTGCCAGCAACAATTAATATACAGAGACTCTGTATTTGATATAACGCTGTTGGCCCGGTACTAGTTTCTTATCAACTAGCTATGTCTTAAGTATTAGCCCATTTCTGTTGATCTATGTATTTTCACGTGGTCTCTTATTACCGGGGAAGAGGGCGGGCATCTCATCACCCCAGTCTCTCCATCTTGCTTCCTCCTTCCGCCTTCCTCTTTCCTCCTTATGTCCTAGTCCCACCTATCTAGCTTTCCTATTGTTCAACAGTACTTTATTAATTAACCAGTATGAGAAACATATTTTCAGAATGACATCTCCCATCAAAATGGTGCTGGTACAACTGGATGATGGACCAAACGGCATCCCACAAACTGGGATTTTCACCAATCCTATATACAACAAAGGGCTGATCTCCAAAATATACGAAGAACTCAAGAAACTAGTCAACAAACACCAAATAACTTTATTAAAATGGGCTACAGAACTGAATAGGTAAATCTCCATAGAGGAAATAAAAAATGATTTAAGACACTTAAGAAAGTATTCAACATCCTTAGCTGTCAAGGAAATGACAACTAAAACAACTGAGAGATACCATCTTACTCCTGTCAGAATTGCTAAAATTAGAAACAGCAATGCCAACTTATGCTTGGGAGGATGTGCAGAAATGGGTACACTCCTCCACTTCAGGTGGAACTGCAAACTTGTACAGCCATTTTGGAGACTAGCATGGCAGTTTCTCAGGACAATGGGAATCAGTCTATCACGAGACCCAGTAATCTCCTGCTTGAGTATATACCCAAATGATCCCAATCCATGCAACCAAGACTTGTGCTCACATATGTTCATAGCAATATTATTTATAATAGCAAGAACCTGGAATCAATTTAGATGCCCCTCAACTGAAGTATAAATAAAGAAGATTTGCCCCATTTACAAAATGGAATACTACTCTGTGGGGGTGGGCAGAAAGAATGGAATCTTGAAACTCACAGACAAGTGGATGGAACTTGAAGAAACCATTCTGAACGAGGTATCCCAATCAAAGAAAGAGAAACATGGTATGTATTCACTCATATGTGGATTTTAGGCATATTGCAAAGGCTCACCAGCCTACAAATCAAACAGCCAGAGAAACTAGGATAGAAGGAGGATTCTAACACTTTTACATAAGGACACTCACAGAAGCAGGAAGGGACAAGGACCTCAGAGCATATGGGTGGGTATTGGTGGGCAGTGGGTGGAGAGGGAACTAGCACAAGAACAATGGGAGGAGAGGAAAGATTGTGGGTCTAGGAACATTTGGTCAGGGGAGGAATAGACTTGAAGAGAAGAGAAGAGAAGAGAGGAGAACAGAATAGAGAAAAGAGAGAAAGAGACTATAAAAGAGGGAGCCATTATAGGTTAGAAGAGGAAATAGAACCTAGAGAAATGTACAGAGCCCTACAAGAATGACTCCAACTAACAATTTGAGCAACAGTGTAAAGGCTAACATAAATTGCCTTCGCTGGCAATGAGATCAATGACTAACTTATCCACCATTATGGAGACCTCATCTAGTAGCTGATGGAAACAGAAGCATACATGCACAACTAAACACTGAGCCGAAGTGGAATCCTTATGCAGAGAGGGAGGACAGGACCACATTGCAGAAACCCAAAGACACAGCAGATTTGAACAAGGAGGAGCTAACGGGGCCCCAGACTTATAGCTGTGAATCCAACATGGGACTGATACAGACCCCTGAACATGGGTCTCAGCTAAAAGGCCTATGCAGTCTTAGGGTCTTCAGAGAGTGGGACCAGGAAGTATCCCTGTTGCAAAAAGGATATTGGGGGAAAATCCCCATGGAGGGATACTCCATTAACCTTGAGACAGGAGAGACATTTTAGTGTCTACTTAAAATGACATGAATGATTTAGATGAACCCTCCTGGAAGGCATCCACCTACGTGTATAGTGTTGGTTGGATGGGAGGAGAGAGTGGCTGGGGGCCCAGGAAGTTGGGAGGGGAAGAAGGAGGGTGGGAGTAAGTTGGAGGGAACTGGTTTGATAAGTATAATAAAAAATTTACAAATTAAAAACATTAAAAAAGATACCAATGTAATTTTCAAAAAAAAACAAAGTTAACATACTTTAATAATTTAAAATTTTTACCTCTATTGACTTTGAAATATCACACCTCCACAGAGAGAACATCACTTCCAGCACAAGTTCTAATAGATCTTAATAATAAAAACTCACAGTAATCTAACAGGGATGGGAAGGTGAAAACTGAATGATCACAGATTGAAGGCATCTGGCTACTAGATTTGTTATCTCTACCTATTCTCAGACAAGCGATGTGTTCCTGTCCTCACTCTGCCTCCTCAGATTGACTGCTATCGCTTTGATCCCTCAGACTAACTTCTCAAACAAAATCAAGTCACTGCATGCTCTTCTCTCTCCTCTACCTTATCTTCCTCTCTCTGTCCAGCCATGTCACTCCTATCTCCACATCCCTGCTGCTGGGATTAAAGGCCTGATTCCCATATCCTAGGACCACCTTAGTTTGAGCTGTTTTTCTTTTAGGCAGACTTAGTATGTGTCTAACTAGTGACATAGTGTGTGTGTCTAACTACTGATGTAATGTGTGTGGATAACTAGTGACCTAGTGTTGGTAGCTAACTAGTGACATAGGTGTGTAGTTGACTAAATACATAGGTGAATGGCTAACTACTATCTCAGTGTGTGTGGCTGACTATTTTCTTGGTGTTTGTGACTAGCAGGTAAATTATATGTGTGGCTGACTAGTCACTTAGTATGGTTGGGTAAGTAGTGATATAATGTGTGTAGCTAACTAGAGACTTAGTAACTGTGGCTAACTAGTAACCTAGCTTTGTAGCTAACTAGTGACTTAGACAATGTGGTTAATTACTGCTTAGGCATGTAGCTAAATAGTAACTTAGGTGTGTGATTAACTACTGTCTTAGTGTGTGTGGCTAAGTACTGCTTTATTTTTGTGATGGACTTGTGGCTTAGATTTTGTGGCTACCTAGTGACATAGGTATGGGGCTGACTATTGATTTAGGTGTTTGTCTAACTAGTGACTTCATGTGTGTGGCTAAATAGTGAGTTAAGTACGTGGCTAACAAGTGGCACGGTGTGTGTGGGTACTAGTGAGCTAGTATGTGTGGCTAACTAGTGTGTTAGTTTGTGGCTAACTAGTGACTTATACTTAACTACATGTGTAGCTAAATAGTGACTCCTCTTAGTAATCTGATTGTTAGGAACTAGCAGCCATTTGACCCCCACCCCCCAACCTGATGATGGGCATGCCCTCATGGCCATGCCATCGCTAAGTCAGCTTTTCCTGATGGCTCAAGCTTTACCTGGCTGCCAGAGGACTCAGTTACACATGTGCAAGCCTCCCCTTTTAAAGCAAGAACCCCACACCCCTGTCTATCTCTCTCCTGCTTTCAGTTGGCCAACAGCCACCCCTCTTTCTCTCCCTTCTCTCAACAAACTCCACATGGGCGCTGAGTCTTGTGTTTGTGTTTCATAGGCATTAGCTGCATAGCAAAAGAACAACATTGGTGCTGAAACCCAGGCAGGCTCTCCTTGAGGGTCACTGGCAGCTGTTTGGTGTTGGGCGGCCAGCCAGAGACACTTGGGATCCTGTTTCCGATACCAGTAGTCTGCCTCCATTCACCCCTACCCCCCCCAGTTCACTGGAAATACCACCCCACACAGGCTTCAATTAGGCAAGGTACCCTTTTAAATTTTAACCCATTTCCTTAGGGTCTGGTGCATTCCTCACGGGTGGAAGACATACTGCCTGGGGCAGGATATCTGCTCTGCTCTGGAACTGTTGAGTCCTTCAGGCTTCTGTTGGTCCTGGCAATGTTTTCAGGCTGACGATCTTTGAATAACCCTCTGCCATTCTCGCTTATCATGTGGCCACACTCTTGGGCTGAAGAGTTTCAAGACTGCATGGTCACTTTCCTCTCCACACATCATGGGGAATAAACCGACTAAGAAAATATTTCCCACCAGTCCACTGGGATGCCTGATAGAAAATTTAAAACCCTTTCACTTAATGCCACTTGTTAAGGCACCCAGACTTATTTACCTTTGTACTGAAAAGTGGCCTAGATATCCCCTAGGACATTCAAGTTGGCCGCATAACGGCTCTCTAGATCCAGATATTTTACAGGATCATTCAAATTACTACCAGCAAACAGGTAGATGGAAGGAGTTTTTCCTATCTCTCTGCTAAACAATCTCTTACCCTCAACTTGGTTCTGTTCTCTTTCCGCCCCTATAAAACTCTCCTGCCTGCCGCAGCTGCAGCTTGTCTCAGGGCAGTACATTGGGCTGAGGCAGCATCTACTCAAGACAAAATAATTGAATCTCAAAATTTTATGATTTCTGCCAGCTGTTGAGGATATGTTTATGGCAGCTGCCATTTTGACAACGTGGCCTAGCCTCACCCCCCATAGATCTTCCCTCTGCTACACCAGCCACCTAGGCACAGGGAGTCTAGCCAGCTTCTGCCACCAACAGAACCTGTAATTCATTTATCTTTTGCTTTTATTCTTTTATTTGCTTTATTCTTTATTCTTTGTCTCTAATTTCTTTTTTCACTATGTCATACATAGCTTCACATTCTAGTCCTTCTCAATTTTACACAGTCCTGTTTAATATATCTGTACATTTAACTTAAATTTAACTTTATGTAAATGTAAGCTAACTTCATACAACTTAAATTCAGTTGTACTAAGTCTCAAATATTTCTAAATTGCTATGTGGCTTTTAATGGTGGTAAACATTTAAGGTCATAAATGTCTATTTCAAGCTAAAAAAATATTTATGCCACCCAGTCTTTCCTGTGAGCTGTTTATTAAGGTTAAGCCTCTATTATTAGAGGGAGTTTTTCTCTACCTCTTTGTCCTCTATGGTTATAAGTGTAACCTACTAAGTAAAAACCAGTTACAGTCAGCTGCAGGGCCCTGAGTAAAATATCCCTCCACAGCCGCTCAGCTTTGATCCAGTTTTCAAAACAGATTAATTACAGGGATATTTTGTATACTACGTTATGCTAAACAGTCAGACAGCCCTAAAATGCTCAGAGATCTAGAGAATATGGCATTTAAAATGTCTCATTAAAAAGCTTTTTTAACAGAGAGACAGGCCAGCTGCTGGCACCACCCATTTCCTCCAAGATGACTGATGGACAATGAAAGAATCTCCACCCACAAAAAGTGGAAATGCTAGCCACTGAGCAATGCTGCCTTTCATTTCATCCCTCACATACTGTACACCTAAATACTGTGGTCTGTGTTCAAACACATGACAGATTAAAACATGCTGGGAAATAAAAAAAAAATCACTCCCCTTACCACAGTCATGTACTTTTTCATAGTGGTGAATTCAGCACCTGGTTGCTTAGCCTGAATCCTAATGCAGTGTAAACAATTTTCCTTATTCTGCACTGAATGCAGAAGCAATGCTCCACTTGCAAATGCTTTTCCTGTGACTGCACTGGATAGTTGGCTACTAGACTCTAACGGAAAATTTAAATCTCTTAGGTGTTACAGTAATTTAAGAAATTTGAAGGTATAGTACAGAAGACAGCAAGGCCATTGTTTGGAGAGCAACGGACTGCAACCAATGCCACTTGCATCAACATAAGGGATTGTCTCATAAACATTCTTTTAACAGGATGCAAATGCATCTGTTGTAGCATTAATATGCCTTCCCAGGGAGAAATCACTTCCCTCACAGAGGAGATCCATAAAGACAAATATTTCTAACATAACATACATCTATCTTCAAAGCCACAGAGAAACTCTCAAAAAAAAAAAAGTCATGTGGAATATGTTTGTTTTTATACACAACAATAAAAAAAATCTTAACTAATGCATATTAGGTGATTGTGTTCTTTAAATACTCAGGGTGCATTAATTCATCTCAGATGAATGAAGACTCAGTAGATTTGTGTGATCAAAATTTTCCAAGATTATATTGAGCTGGCACATGGCATACAGGGTTAGGTCATGAAAATTGCATGTATCACATTTAATGTTGCCTGTACTACCCTGTGCTCTGAAGAAATTAATTCAAATCCTTTAGGATGAGGCTTTGGGTGTTCTTCAGAAGCAAATACAGATAAATTACTGATTGTTTACCAAACCCTGTGGCTGGTATTGGGGACTGCAAATAAAGAGAATAATATGAAAGAATTGAGTTCATTTAAGAACTTTGATTTTGCTGTAGACACTGTGCATAAAGGTGGCAGACAGAAGTAACATGAGCAATTTCCTGTTTTCCATTGGTGGGAATTAGCAGTGTGGAGCCTGCAATCAATTTTAGATGATGTACAAAATGCCTGATTTGCAATGTCTTTGTGTCCACAGACAAGTATAATCAATAATCTGGATAATCGAAAGATATTATCATGAAAAAATCTGCTTTCAACTCACACATCCACTTCCTCTCCTTGGAGGGGCTGGAGAATTCTGAGACTTACTCCTCAATCCCCTGCTTCTCACTTTTATACGTCTCTGGGGCTGGGATTAAAGGTGTGACCTCTGTGAGCTCCAGACAATATTCAGATCATACCTTGAAAACCTGTACTCCACAAAATTTGAGAATTCAAAGGAAATGAACAAATTTCTTGATAATTATCACCAAAATAAAATCAAGAACAGACAAACAATTTAAATAGAACTAGAAACACCCAACGAAGTAGAAGCAGTCATCAAAAGCCTTCCAACACACACACACACACACACACACACACACACTGACACAAACACTGACACACACACTGACACACACACACACACACACACACACACACACACACACACACACACACACACACACGACACACACAGACACACAAATAGACCAGGGCCAGATGGCTTCAGTCCAGAATTCTACTGGAAAATCAAGGAAGAGCTAAATCTCATACTCCTCAAATTATTCCACACAATAGAAACAGAAGTTTCATTGCCAAACTCTTTTAGGAGGCCACAATCACCTTGGTATCCAGGCCACACAAAGACACTACGAGGAATAAAAACTACAGACCAATATCCCTAATGAATACTGATGCAAAAATATTCAATAAAATACTGGCAAACCGAATCCAAGCATACATCACAGAAATCACACACCATGACAAAGTAGGCTTCATCATTGGTATGCAGGCGTTGTTTACCTTTCGAAAATCTATCAACGTGATCAACCTTATAAACAAACTGAAAAAGAAAACCACCCGATAATATCCTTAGATTCTGAAAAACCCTTCAGCAAAAATCAGCACCCTTTCACGAAAAAGGCCTTGTAGCGATCAGGGGTTAACAGGAACATACCTAAACATAATAAGAGCACTAATCAGTAAAGCAACAGACAATATCAAATTGAATGGAGGGAAGTTTAAGGGGTTTCTCTAAAATCAGGAACAAGACAAGGCTGTCATCTCATTCCATATCTCCAATATTGTACTTGAAGTACTAGCCAAAGCAATAAGAAAACAATAGTAGATAATGGAGACACAAAATGGAAATGAATCAAACTTTCTCTATATGCGGAAGATATGATAATTTACAAAATTGAACCCCCACCAAAAAAAAATCAAAAAAACAAAAAAACTATAACAAAAAAAAACCAAAACAAAACAAAATAAAAAAAAAAAAAAAACGAAATCCATCTTCTACCAGGGAACACCTGAGGTTTATAAATACCTTCAGCAAACTAGCAGGATACAAGATATTCTCAGAAAAGATGAGTAGCCCTACTTTATTCAGACAACAAAGGGGCTGAGAAAGAAATCTGAGAAATATCAACATTTACAATAGCCACAAACAACTTACAGTATCTTGTGGTAATGCTTACCAAATAAGCAAATGTCCTAATAATAAGAACATTGTGGCTTTAAAGAAAGAAAGAAATTCAAGAAGATAGCAGAAAATGGAAAGATCTCCCATGCTCTTGGATAGATAGGATGAACATAGTAAAAATGGCAATATTGTCGAAATCAATCCATAGATACTGTGCCATTCCCATTAAAATCCCAGCACAATTCTTCATGAACCTTGAAAGGATAATAATAATGGACTTTAAAATAAAATAAAAAAAAAAAAAAAAAAAAAACAAGAGAACCAGGATAGGCAAAAAAATCCTGTACAATAAAGGAAGTTCAGGAAGTATCACCATTCCCAACTTTAAGCTCTACTACAGAGCAATACTCCTGAAAAGGGCCTGGTATTGGCAACAAAATAGAGCAGTAGATCAACGGAATTGAATAGAAAACCTGATATTAACGCACACACTTTCGAACACCTGATTTTTGACAAAACAGTTAAAACTATACAATGGGAGGAGTAAATCGTCTTCAACAAATGTTGCTGGCACAAGTGGATGATGGTGTGTAGAACTGCAGATAGAACCATGTCTATCGCCATGCACAAACCTCAAGTCAAATGGATCAAACACATCGTGATAAATCCTGCCACACTGAACCTCTTAGGAGAGAAATTGGGAGGTACCCTTGAACAAATTGGTATAGAAGACCCTCCAAACTTAATTCCAGACACTGAGATTGACAATTAGTAAATGGGACCTCCTCAAACTTAGAAGCTTCTATAAACCAAAGGACACAGTTGACAAGACCAAATGGCAGCCCACAGACTGGGAAGATATTTTCACCAATCCTACATCTGACAGAGGGCTGATCTCCACAATATACCAAAAAAAAAAAAGGGGGGGGAAAGTAGCTATCAAAACACCAAATAACCCAATTAAAAAACGGGGTACAGAAATGAAAATTATTCTCAATGGAGGCATTCAAAATGGCCGAAACACAAGAAAGAAAGTGATCAACATCCTTAACTATCAGTGAAATTAAAATCAAAAGAACTTTGAGATGCCATCTTACTCCTGCCAGAATGGCTAAAATTCGGAACACCAATGACAACTTATACTGGAGCGGATGTGGAGAAAGGGGAACACTCCTTCTCTGCTGGTGAGAGTACAAACTTACACAGCCATTTTGGAGGTCAGTGTGGCGGTTCCTCAGGAAATTTGGAATCAGTCTACAACAGGACCCGCTGATCCCTCTCTTAGTCACATACCCAAAGTACCCACATCCATGTAACAAAGACATGTGCTCCACTGTGTTCATGGCTGCATTATTTGTATCAGCAAGAACGTGGATGCAACCTAGATGCCCCTCAACTGAAGAATGGATAAAGAAGATATGATGGCACATCTACACAATGGAATACTACTCTGTGTGGGGGAAAAAACAATGGAATCTTGAAATTATCAGGCAAGTGGATGAAACTTGAAGAAACCATCCTGAAAGATGTAACACAGTCACAAAAAGAAGGACATGCTATGTACTTGCTCACATATGGATTTTAGACATAGAGCAAAGGATCACCAGCATATAATTGACAACACCAGAGAAACTGATACACAAGGAAGATCTAAGAGATTCATATAAGGTCCCTCAATGAAGGTGGAAACAAAAAATTCTCCAGAGCACAAAGGGATTGGGGAGCCGTTAGTGGGGTGGGGACTAGGAGAAATATAAGGGGAGGAGGGGAAACCCTGTGGGATTAGGAAGACTGAGTCATCAGAGGAATTGAAGAGAGAAAAGAGAAAGAGAAAGAGAGAGACCATAATAGGGGGAGCCATTATAGGATTGAAGAGAAAACTGAACCTAAAGAAATGTCCAAATACCTACGAGAAGACCCCAGTTAAAAATCTGCGCAACAGTGTAAAGGCTACCATAAATGCCCTTCCCTGATAAAGAGATCAACAACTAATTTATCCAACACCATGGAGCCCTCATCTAGTACCTGATGGAAGCATAAGCAAACACCCACAAGTAAACACTGAGCCGACTGGAATCCAGACGCAGCAGGGAGGACATGGCCAGGCTGCAGAAACACATAGGGACCATTTACCGGAACTGTCTATGTGGGAATCCACATGGGCGTCATCAGTATACTTGCTATTATCTTTTTCATACTTTGATGGGTTAAACCCTGTGGGGATATCCACCTCTAGACTGGCTTCCTGTTTAATACTGTAAATTCATTTGTGTTTTTCCATACTTTAACTTTACTTATCTTTAAGAAAATGTGTTTTGAAGGGAATGTGTGTGGTATGTGTGTATGTAGATGGAGGTAACAGCAAGCACTTCCAGAAACAAGAAATGAATATCAGATATCTGGAAAGAGGTCCAAGTGTTTCTGCCCGCTAAGATCAAACACTGGTCCCCAGAGAAGTTATGAAGCACCCTCATTCGCTGAGCCATCCATCATTCCAAGAGTTTCTCTCAGACTTTATGATGAGATTACATGAAGCTGAGGTATAAAAATCCCAAGAGTGTGGCGAGTTAGGTTAATATCTGTCTGAAAGTTCTAAGACGCAGAAGGTGTAGAGACAAAGAGACACAAGAGTATGCAAACACAGTGAGCGCAGTCTACAAGTCTGGGATAGTCAAGGGAAAACCTTAGTAAATTAAAAGTCTGCAACACGCTCTCTCATGCAAAAGCATTTTTTATTGAGCTTATTGGAAACTGTAATGTTAAGGATGGTGGGTGGGGCAAGTAATATCCAGCTTAAATGCCTCTCATAACCACAGAAAGACAGATTTCAGTTGAAAAGGGAGAGGATCGTATCCTCAACAGCAGTTCATTCTACAGTCAATGTTACTCTTCAAAAAGGAATTATATGTGCACATATTACAAATCTTCATGTAAGTCAGACAAAGAAAAGGTGGAGGCAGAGACATGGAACACATTTCATCCAGTCCATGGTGCTCTTTGTACTATGCTCTGTCTTTATCCCCTCCCCTGTGTCTCTGAACACTCACACACTGACTGTGGTGGGGTCAGTGCACAGTGTTCTCAAATCTCTTTTCCTATATGAGTTTGGGTCTTCACCATTGGCCCTGAGCAGATGAGCAGGCCCTGATTGTCCATGTCAAAGCTTCTCTCTCTCTCTCTCCTCCTCTGATTCCTTGGGATGGCATTGTCTCCAAGTATAACCAAAACACCTTGAGTAGATAAGCTCTGTGTCTCTCTAAAGAGTCACTGGAGTCCTTGATTTCCTTTCTCAGGCCAGCAGTAATCTCTCATCCTTTATTCCCAACATGAACATAGGGAGGCCTCCTGGTCATAGACACAGAATCGCCTGCAATCTAGACACTTCTTTCTCACAAAGTAGACCTCATTTGGCTGTCTTATTGCTCTAAGAGTGTCCATGAGCTCAGAACAACATTGGACAAATCTGTCTGGCAGGACATCACCAATGTCATCATACACTTCATCAGGGGCAGGATACATCTCCAAGGTGAGCTGTGTCAGGTTGGCAGTGTGCTGAAGCAGCTTCTTACACTGGTCAAAGACAGGAAGTTCTTCATCAGGTTCACCTCCACCAGCTGGGAACACTGGCTCAGGGCAGGGAGGGTGACAGCCATTTGGAAGTCCATGAGCATACAACCCTTCAATTTTAATGTCTGCAGGGTAGCTGTCAATCTCTCTAGCAGTCTTGCCAGAAGTGGAGGACTTAAATTTATAAAGGTGACACCACTCAGGTCCAGATGTGTGAGCCGATGGATGCTTGGACACTGGGACAAGTAACTCATGTCTGATTCTGATAGTGAGCAGCGAGTGATTGCTAGGGTCTATAAGGGACTTTCCAAGTTCCTACAGAAAGACAAGGCAGATTATCTCAGTAAGTTTAATAGTGGTAGAGTAAGGGCACCAACTTCAAGTGAGCAGAGGTTAGTGTGTCTTAATGTCGTTCTGAGATCTTGGTGGAGGCCAAGTCCAGAATGCTCTCACATGGAGAAGTAACAGCACAGGCAAAATCATGTGACTGCTTAGGTCCCCAACCCTGGTTCCTCTGCGCTGTCAAACTCAAAGCCTCATCAGATGACAAATGGGGCCAGCAGGAAGCCAAGAAAGAAGACCTGGTGGCAACTCAGAGCCTTACCTGTGTCTGCTACCATTGGTCCTCATGAGTCTCACCTCCTAGCACAGCCTCTGTACTACTGAGAGGTCTTCCCTGTGACCCACCCTAATCACTTCACTCTGTGTTATTTTCCATTGACTTAGACATTACCTGTGCTCAGAGAGCGCCTGTCCCTTGGAAAATCAGATAGCGATGTAAACTGTGCATACAGTTCTGAGGACAGTGCTGACATGGGGCAACATGTAGCTTAAAACACCCTCCCCTCTGTAGGTCAGGTTTCAAAGACCATTTCTCGGTGATGGTTGCAAGAATAGCAGAAAGACTACTAGAGCAATCATTCAGAGGTCATATCCGTGTGTAGTCACCAGTGGCTGGCTAGCCCCAGGTGTACACTGATGTTTCATGTAACACGGAAAGTCTGTTCTCTGGCCTGTGAAACAAGCTCTCTAGCCTTCCTTACCTGAGCACTTGGTCCAGTCTTGAATTCAGGAGGAAGACACGATTCAAACAGAGATGCTGGAGCTTGTTGAGTTGGGAGACCTGAGAAACGATCTGTCGAAAACACTGTCGTTTCATCTCTTGGTTCCACAACCAACGCAAGGGTGTGAAGACTTCATGAAGAAGGAGTTTCTGAAGGTTTTTCATCTGGCCCAAGCCAGGGGCAAACTTTGCAAGGGTTCTCAGGGCGGGCCCCAAACTCCAGTTTTTCACAGATCACCTGCAGCACATCTTTTCTCTGCTGGGCCCAGCAGTGAAAACATTCCAGGTATTCACAGAGATGTCTGGAATGGAGGGAAATGTTCATCATCACAGTCACAACCTCTTTTCCCTGTCTTTCGGGATGGTGCACCACTGGTTGTGTCTCTCCGACGACATCTGGAGAGCAGACACCATCCTCTGTTCCAACTCACACGTTCCAGAAGTTATGATGGGCATCCCGAAAATCAAGCACCTCTAATTTGCAATTCCTGTTGGTCAAACAAGAAGCGGATTAAATTGGCAGGACTGCCAATGTATAATTGGATTTCACCTCACACATCCACTTCCCTTGAATGCATCCTGGAAAAGAAGACTCAAAATTTCCTTTCTAAGGCCTGGCTACAGAGGCCGAGTTAGACACATTGTTTGTTGACTACATCTCTTAGCAGTGTGCTCCATGCACCACAGTCTCTTTTCATTTATTCACTTCTCTAAGACAGCTCTGATTCAACTCGACCCACATTCTGAACTCTGTAGTCACTTCTCTCCATCCACACTCTTCCCCTGCATGTCACACTTTCTGACTTACCTAGGTTGATCCTTCTGCTGAATCAGCAGATCAAGGCCAGCCAGCACAGCCTTCAAGATCTCCAGGTCAGGAAACTTCATCAGAGCTCCCAAGGGAAGGCATCTGAAAGGCCAGGCTGCCACCATAGCACCCAGGATCTTTGTTTCCCCTTAAAGGCATCTTTGAATAGCCGTGGGAAGAGCTCCATGGGTAGCTTATTCAGAGCAGAGATAGCCAAGGCTTCATTTTTGAGCAGACTACTTCTTGCCAGCATCTGGAATGTCAATGGCGAACTCATCTTGACCTTCACACAGACAGGTTCTATGGGAATATTCAGAGGAATTAAACCTTTCAGACAAGTCACTTTTAGCAGGACTCTCTGCCCCTTCATGGCGTAAACCCTGTCGGGCTTTGGTCACTAGTCTAGAAATGTTGCAAAACCCGTATTTCCTATTACACACTGTCTGACTTTCTCATAGGCGTAGGTCCCTCAAAGGCCTCATGCTCATGGACATGAGCCACCATGGCAACAAATCTCCCCGTTATTCTGCTAATCAAAAACACTGCTCCCCAGAATACTACAACCCTGGGCAATGAGAGAGTGGAAAATTAAACAAGAGCTAGACTCTTTCGTGGGAAATCATCTTCAAATGTCTTTCTTGATCCTCAAGATCAAAGTTAAATATCCCACAGCCAAGTTTACTTTGCATTCAATCAGTGGGGGTTGTTGGGAGAATATGTGAAATGGAGACAGTCACTGTCATTTCTCATATTTTAGACCTGGAGCCACGATGAGCCCTAGACCACTCTTTAGGAGCTTGAGTACTGACAATTTTTCAACTTGATTTGCTGAGACGCATGGCCATCTGTGGGCTTCTACAGAAATTTCTTCATCTTCAGTTAACAAGTCCATAATCACATTGAATTAAATCCTTTTAAGCCAGATTGGAGTTGTTGGTCGGTACTTGCTCAGTGTGTCTTAACCCTTGAATATCACAACCTCATCATTCTCTTAAAGGGCACAGCAGGTTAGCACCTGTGCTACATGCACCACTGTCTCTTTTCATTTATTCACTTCTCTACGACAGCTCTGATTCAACTCGACCCACATTCTGAACTCTGTAGTCACTTCTCTCCATCCACACTCTTCCCCTGCATGTCACACTTTCTGACTCACCTAGGTCTATCCTTCTGCTAATCAGCAAATCTCATAACACTCTCATAACATTAAGCTAAATGTGGAGTTCTAGGCTAACCGGGGCTAAATGAGATTTTCAGCTTCAAATAGCAAAACCAAACATAATAACAAAACCAAGGTTACTAAGATGGCCCGAGGGACTGGAGATCCTTGGTAAGGTTGTATGTCCTGATGGGCTTGAATGGCTTACCTGATCAGCACACACATAACAGGTGTTCCAATCCCAGCAGTTGTGTTAGTGACTTGAGGACCCAAACAACTCTGTTTACCCTGGCCAGGATAACCCTTATATGCCCATATCCTCTTACACCTTCCATTCATATCACCACCTTCAGCCATATTCTGCCATATGATTGGATAATTGAGCATATCCCCCCCAATCATACTTGAGCTTTCAAAGCTGTGGCTTGAGAGAATCAGATGTGGGAAAGGTGGGGGAAGACCAGATTGTACCAAAGACTCAGGTTAACTCTAACACTAGTCCATGCACAGGCATTGGTGACTCACACCTTTAGTCCCGGCACTTGGGGCAAAGAGGCAGGAAGATCTCTGTGAGTTCAAGAGAAGCCTGTTCTACAGCTTGAATTCCAGTACAGACTGCAATGCAATACACAGAAACCGTGTCTTGAAAAAAAA
The DNA here is from genome assembly GCF_943737965.1 of Phodopus roborovskii. Classification (NCBI taxonomy): domain Eukaryota; kingdom Metazoa; phylum Chordata; class Mammalia; order Rodentia; family Cricetidae; genus Phodopus; species Phodopus roborovskii. The sequence goes on along the minus strand of NW_026125664.1, from coordinate 59,707 downwards.
AAAACAAAAACAAAAATTAACAAAACAAAACAAACAAGCAAACAAAACTTCTCCCCCAATTTTCAATTCTGGGATTTACTCTCATGATGACATGTAGACATTTGTAAGATTTCCATACTCATTGGATCAATGAAGCTCAGCCCTATCTAAACTCTTTATTCATTCTGAGCTGACATGGAAATCTCAATAATCCCCCTACCTGAGCATAGTGGTATAGCTTGTATGTGACCAGTTTGATTGGATCTCCCATCAGGAAACAGATTGAACTGCGTCTATGGTAACAGTCAAAACCCATTCTCCAAGTCATCTCAAACTCTAAGCATCTGTCTCTGTATTGTTAAATACAGAGTTTTTATAGTCTTTAATCAGCTTTCCTTTTTATGTAATCATTGCCATGACCAGTGGAATCTAACCAGGGCTTCAGTAAACTTCCAATCTTAGTGGAAGAATAACGAAACATGACATGTTCGTGTTGATTACATCTACTTTCAGGACAGAGATTGAACTGAGTTAGATCCTGTTGAAAATTACAAAATCAATTGTATTTTTTGAGACAGTGTTTCTCAGTGGTAACAGCCTACATCCCTGGTACTAGCTCTAAGACCATGCTATGCTACCCTACAACTCACAGAAATCTGAATTCCTCTAACTCTCATGTGCTGCCAATAATGTTGAGTGCAGCAAGTTACATAGCATACCCAGAGAAAGTCAAGCCACTACCTCTTACCTTTATGTCAGCAAGATAGCGCTGATCCTATCTCCACAAAGTCTCACCAAGTTTCAGACACCTTCATCTCCTTGGAGGGGCTAGAGAATACTGAGACTGACTCCTCAATCCCCTGTTTCTAACTTTTATACCTCTCTAGGGCTGGGATTAAAGATGTGACCTCTATGAGCTCCAGACAATGTTCAGGTCATACCTTGAAAACCTGTACTCCACAAAATTTGAGAATTCAAAGGAAATGAAAATATTTCTTGATAATTATCACCAAAATAAAATCAAGAACAGAAAAAAACTTAAATAGAGCTATAAACCCCTAACGAAGTAGAAACAGTCATCAAAAGCCTTCCAACACACACACACACACACACACACACACACACACACACACACAGACACACACACACAGACACACAAATCGACCAGGGCCAGATGGCTTCAGTCCAGAATTCTACTGGAAAATCAAGGAAGAGCTAAATCTCATACTCCCCAAATTGTTCCACACAATAGAAACAGAACGTTCATTGCCAAACATTTTCTTTTGGAGGCCACAATCACCTTGGTATCCAGGCCACACAAAGACACAACTAGGAATAAAAACTACATACCAATATCCCTAATGAATATTGATGCAAAAATATTCAATAAAATACTGGCAAACCGAATCCAAGCATACATCACAGAAATCACCCACCATGACCAAGTAGGCTTCATCACTGGTATGCAGGCCTTGTTTAACATTCGAAAATCTATCAAGGTGATCCACCTTATAAACAAACTGAAAAAGAAAACCACCCGATAATATCCTTAGATTCTGAAAAACCCTTCAGCAAAAATCAACACCCTTTCACGAAAAAGGCCTTGTAGCGATCAGGGGTAACAGGAACATACCTAAACATAATAAGAGCACTATTCAGTAAAGCAACAGACAATATCAAATTGAATGGAGGGAAGTTTAATGGGATTTCTCTAAAATCAAGAACAAGACAAGGCTGTCATCTCATTCCATATCTCCAATATTGTACTTGAAGTACTAGCTAAAACAATAAGAAAACAACAGTAGATAATGGAGACACAAAATGGAAATGAAGAAATCAAACTTTCTCGGTTTGCAGATGATATGATAGTTTACAAAACTGAACCCCGACCAAAACAAAAAAAAAAAAAACCTTCTTCTACCAGGGAACACCTGAGTCTTATTAACACCTTCAGCATACTAGCAGGATACAAGATATTCTCAAAAAAGATGAGTAGCTCTACTTTATTCAGACAAAACAGGGGCTGAGAAAGAAATCTGAGAAATATCATCATTTATAATAGCCACAAACAACATAGAGTATCAGTATCTTGGGGTAATGGTTACCAAATAAGCAAATGACATAATTTGTGGCTTTAAAGAAAGAAACTCAAGAAGATAGCAGAAAATGGAAAGATCTCCCATGCTCTTGGATAGGTAGGATGAACATAGTAAAAATGGCAATATTGTCGAAATCAACCATAGATACTGTGCCATCCCCACTAAAATCCCAGCACAATTCTTCACGAATCTTGAAAGGATAGTAATAATGGACGTTAAAATAAAATAAAATAAAATAAAAAAACAAGAGAACCAGGATAGGAAAAAAAATCCTGTACAATTAAGGAAGTTCAGAGGTCATCACCATTCCCAACTTTAAGCTCTACTTTCAGGAGCAATACTCCTGAAAAGGGCCTGGTATTGGCAACAAAATAGAGCAGTAGACCAATGGAAGTGCAGTATTAGATGATGTGATAGTCTGGCACAATGGTCTCCCATAAGGAGGCTCAAAACTCCAGTGATCACTGAATACATAATGACAGATTTTGATAATTAAATGACTAAACATTAAGTGGATGGTGTTTATGCGTGAAACCTAAATGATTGCTCAATACTGAAGAGTCATTGAGTTCTTATTCATAGATTTGAACAAAGAAATGACTGAATAGATAATATCTCATTATTCATCCCTAGAGAGGTAACAAAATGATATCGACATTGATTTAAATAAATAAAAAAAAGAAAGAAAGAAAGAAAGAAAGAATTCACGAGTTACAATTTAACATCAACAAGGAGGAATAAACATTAAACTGGTGGATGGTGTTTTATGCGTGAATCCTAAAGATTGCTCAAACTGAAATCATTCAGTTCTTAATCATAGATTTGAACAATAAAATGAATGAATGAAGGGATAATTTCTCATAATTCACCCCTAGAGAGATATCAAAATGATATCAACATTGATTTAAATAAATAAATAATGAAATCACAAGAGACATTTTAACACCAACAAGGGGGCTCCAGACTCCACTCTTCCTGGAGTAGAAAAAGACAGATTTAAATAATGAAATCATAAGATTGTTAGATTGTCTGTCACACTTGAGTCACACAAGGTGGCACCACACTTCAGGGTTCACAGATTATATAATGAAACAATTTAATAATTACATCTTTACATATCTAAGTCGTTGAACTTTTTCGAAACATCAATTCCGGGACAGACTTGCCAGATATGAAAAGGTATGCTGTCATCACGGATTTTTAATATTCCTTCAGTTAATCTTCAGATAATCATACTTTCTTGCCTGGTGAATTCTGTTGCCCTGACATCCTCACCAGTGCCTGAATCTGTGTTGTGTTGCCGCAGGACCTGAGGTAATTGGCCCATTCCTGGCATACCAGTACTAGCCAAAATGTTGATATCAGCTGAAAAGATGGCAGCAGCAGGGGCATCAACAGCATAGCTGAGAGAGAGATGTTCTTCCGTGTTCTGAGTCGACATCCTTTTGCCAGGTCTCGGTGATGGTGCTGACCTCCTAGTGCCACTACATCTTCTAGATGTAGACCACAACGGATGTGAAGATGTGGAGTAAGAGCAAGTAGTCAACACCCAGACCACCATGCAGACCTTGGTAAAGGTCTTGTACTTCTCGGAGGGCACCATGCAAATTTCTGGACTCTATTATACAGCATTCCTAGTAGTCTTGAAGACGCATATACATTCAGAAAATGCTCTGCCAATGTCTACAAGTTTCCTAATTTTTCGCTGACAGATATTTGTAACCTAATAATAATCGGTGATGGCATTGCCTGTCGTTTAAGTAATTTAAAGAATTAAATAAGTCAGTGATAGCTAACTGTCCCAATAAAGAGGTGATGTAGCATTTAACTTGCAGGGAAGTATGGCCAGACTCCAATCATGGAGAAAGTCATCATGATCCCTTGAAACCATGAATCATAAACTTTGATGATATTGTACATTAACGCCACACGAGGGAGGTTTACAGGTCTCTTAATGGAATGGAGTATTTTTGGTTTATATAATTAAACACATATTTACATTATCTTGGGGATTAACACAGATTGTCAATTTAAATAGATTAATTATGTAATTAGATAATCTCTGCCACCAGATTCCAGGTGTAATGGACGATATAATCATTGTTTTATGTAATTGAATAATCAAATAATGAGTTCATGTAACATCATCCACTTCCCTAAGGTGGCACCAAACCAGGCTCATGAACGATGCTGTTGTGATTAATTTAAATATTTTAACTACATAATGGATATTAAGATTGTCTATAATAATTGCCTCCCACATCGTGTAACCACAATCCACTGATCATGGATTATGTAATGTCCTATATTAATAATCAAATAACAACATAATCAATGGTATGCCATACTCCACACAATTGTTTCTCAGTTGACTCTAACATGATTGTGGGAAACTCCCAGGTTCATCCCTTATTTAATCGCAGAGCAGAGTAGTAACATGTTTAAATGCTGAACTGTCATTGTATATGCAGGCTTTTTAGAAGATATCACATATTTAATGTTGGACGGCTGCCTCAAAAGAGATGGACTGAAATCCAATAATCACTAAGTCTACTCTAACAAATGGATTATTACCTTCCTGAAGGAAGTCAACAATGGAAAACCTAGCTTTTGATGAATAATTGTGAGTCTTATTATTTTTTGTTTTATAGTTTGACTTCTTAGGAGAGAGAGTATTCATAAACAGAAGACTTTGAACTGTTTCTAGACAGACTATGTTCTTTGATGATTTGGTAATCTTGAATTTGGTAACCAGTAAAAGCTGTAGGCACACTTCCAGAGGTGTGGTTATGACTTGTTTAGGCAAATCAAATGCTGTCATTAAAAGTTTTAGGAGATAGTTATCTTGGCAGACTGTAATGTCCCATGATAACACTTTCTCAAAGCTGCTCTCTCGTCCTTGGCCCATGATACCAAGGTACAGAATGCAAGCAGGGTTGCCAGGCAACATTTACGAACCAACATTCTGTCACAGTCTAGTGGCCATCCCACATACTAAAAGGAGTATATCCACCGATGAACTATCCCTACATCCTCACTGAGTTTCTCACAAAAACAAAGCAGGGCTCTTTCTTTTGAGTTCTACATATTTACCAGTCTCTCAAGCTACAACTTGCCTATAGTGACATAAGCATAAAAACTAAAGCATCATTGGGCCATTCAAGTACAATGATGACTATTTTAAACCTGTTTTCTGTGCTTCAATTTTCTAATTTCTAGAACGGAAACAATACAATTAATCGCCTCTACCATAATCCTTTTTTCTTCATTGAAAATAAAATAAACTCCTCTTAATCCTCTTACCATTAGAGGAGCTTGATCCCATGGTTTCTCAGAGTTGTTTAGATTTGCATTAGGCTGATGATTAAGGATTTTGAGCAGTGTCTTATGTGTCTTTCAGTCATTTTGGATTCCTCAATTGACTGTTCTCTATCAAGTCCTGTACCCCAGTCTAATATGGTTATTTAGAGTTATTTATTATTGGTGGTGTGTCATGTTATCAGTCCTACAGGGTTCATTAGATGAGATTCCCTGATCAGGAGATTATTCAGTTATTCCAATTTTAAAATCGGTGGTCACTCTGTCCTTCATGGGTCAATTATGTTGCAACCTCTCAGAAACTGATGATGCGAAACAGTACAGTTTTTTAAAATTGTGTAATCAAACGATTGTTTAAAACCTACTATTATGTAATCAGTAAGTACTGTATAAGGCAGTTTCCCCCATTCTCTGGGCACTGCTTCTGGTACCGATCTCCTGCTGTGTCAATCCCACTGCAGCCAAATGACGGATGAACCCTCATTACTTATGCAATCAAATAACTTAATAATTGGATAGTCCTCCATACTTAACTTTCATAAGATGAAACAAAACTCCAGTGATTGTCAAGGAAGTAGTATTTAGATAATTAAATAATGCCACAAGATTAACTCCCATGGAGAATGGCCCTACTCCAGTCAAGAAGAACCATATCTTCATCGATTTAAATAATTAATATATAATGAAATATGATTGAGTAATGACATGGTGGTGCATACTTAAATCCCAAATGGTGTAGTCAGACTGATCTCTTCCTGGAATAATGATGTTCTTAAAAAATTAAATTGATAATTAATTAGTGGGCCTTTTATAGGAACACTGATGAGAAGGCACCAAAGTCCTAAACATATCGCTGATGTAAATATCTACTTACATAGCTAAATGATGAAGTAGTGAGATGATATTACATCATCAACTCCCAAAATCTGACTCTAAAAGGGACTTATGGTCCATAACACCTGTATTTCAAATATGTAAACTAAATGATGAATTATTACTTAATTTCCTACTTTAACAGGTAAAGAAGTAAGTGTAGTATTAGAGGATGTGATGGTCTGGTACAACGGTCTCGCCTAAGGAGGCTAAAAACTCCAGTGATCTCTGAATACATAATGACAGATTTTCATAAATAAATGAATAAACATTAAACAAGTGGATGGTGTTTTATGCGTGAAGCCTAAATGATTGTTCAATACTGAAGGGACATTGAGTTCTTAATCATAGATTTGAACAAAAAATGAATGAATGAAGAGATAATTTCTCATAATTCACCCCTAGAGAGATAACAAAATGATATCAACATTGATTTCAATAAAGAAAGGAAGAGAGAAAGAAAGAAAGAAAGAAAGAAAGGAAGAAAGAAAGAAAGATTTCATAAGATACAATTTAACACCAACAAGGTGGATCCAAACTCCACTCTTCCTTGAGTAGAAAAAGACAGATTTGAATAATTAAAAATCAGATAGTTAGATCATCTGTCACACTTGAGTCACACAAGGTGGCGACAAACTTCAGGGCTCACAGATTATATAATGAAAGAATTTAATAATTACATCTTTAAATATTTAAGCCGTTGACTTTGTTTTGTATCATCAATTCCTGCGCAGACTTGCCAGGTATGAAACTGTATGCTGTCATCACGCATTTTTAAAATGCCATCAGTTACTCGTCAGATAATCATACTGTCTTGCCTGATGAATTCTGTTGGCCTGACATCATCACAAGTACATGAATCTGTGTTGTGGTGTGGCAGGACATGAGATAATGGGCCCAATCCTGGCGTGGCAGTAGTAGCCACAATGTTTATAACAGCTGAAAAGATGGCTGCAGCAGGGGCATCAATAGCATAGCTGAGAGAGAGATATTCTTCTGTGTTATGAGTCGTCATCCTTTTGCCAGGTCTCAGTGATGGTGCCGACCTCGTAGTGCCACTCCTTCTTCTCATTGTTGATCACAACCGATGTGAAGATGTGGAGGAAGAGCAGGTTATCAACAGCCAGACCACCATGCCGACCTTGGTGAAGTCCTTGTACTTCTCGGAGGGCACCGTGCAACCTTCAGGACTCAATCACCCAGCATCCCTCGTACTCTTTGAGATGCATAGATCATTCAGAAAATGCTCTGCCCATGTCTATAACTTTCGTATCATTGTCCCTGACAGATTTTTGCACCCTAACCGTAGAAGGGGAGATGAAAATGGAAAAGGAGAACAAGAGGCATCAAGAAGACTGAGTTTTGGAAAGAATAGAGGAGAGCAACAAAAGAGATACTGTACTAGATGGAGATATAATAGGTGGTAAGAGAAACCTGGCACTAGGAAAATATCCAGAGATCTACAAGGATCACCCCAAATAAAAATATAAGAAATAGTGGAGAGACTACCTTAACTGCCCTTCCATATAATGAGATTTATATATACCTTATAGGATATTCTAGAGCCTTTATCCAGTAGTTGAAAGAAACAGAAGCAGACACCCACAGCTAAGCACTAAGTGGAATTCCTGGAATCCAGTTGCCTAGACAGAGGAGTAATAAGTATAGGGTTCAAGACCAAGTTCGATATGGTAAAATAACTTTGATTCTATTTTAACAGAATTCATTAAAAGTAAGAATAGGTAATAAGGTGGGGGTGAATAACTTAGCTAACATTTGCTGGTACCATGGCAGAAATGCAGAAAACCTGCATTTGATGGGCACCATCTTCTGTTACTGGAGTTTAGTACCAGAGCCTGTTGTCTGGCTACACTAACAACCAGGCTCAGTGATTCATCATAAGTTAGCCAAGACAATGAAGTAACTTCTGTTGACAAGCAAAACTACAATGCCAGCACTCTGGATTCAAGGTGGACAGATATCTCTCATGTCCTAGGAAAGACTAATCTAGAATGTGATTTCTATTTAAGACAGGATGTCACCGTAATACTATTCTTAAAAAGAAGAGAAAAAATACAAATGTACAATTAATGAAAATTTAAAGCATATATATTCAGTTTGAACACTTATGAAAACAAAAAAGAAAACAGTAAATAATCTATATCAAGGGTCATAATAGGCTTACAATGCAAATATATGCAAAACAAAATAAGAAAGCTATATATGGAATTTTTCCCATCTCCAAAGCACTACCATGTACTCGGTTCCTGTTTCTGCTATAAGGTGGTCATATAAGAAGTCAATGTTTCTTTCATAGAGACATTTTCATTTGAAAGAATCAATACTTTCTTTACAATATGACACGCTGGAAAATAAGAATTTTAAGTGTCTATAGTTGCCGTGGTGGTAGGCCAAATTGGACCCCACAATGTTGACTTATGATCTCCACACAAATATCAAGGAGTTTGTAGGACTGTAATCAGAAACAGCAGCTCAGGCCCATGTTCATTTCTCAGTCTGTGAATGTGGACAAGTGGAAGACTAGCTATCATTGAAGAAAGGAAGACAGAGATATAATATAATGTCAAGCAGGAAGATTCAGTCAGTACTGAAAGCTCCATTTTATTCATACACCAAACTTAAATAGTCAAAGAAAGGTGGGGCAATGGAAGGGGACTTTTATTAATATGTATAAAGGGAAAACAGAAATTGCTTCCACTAATGGTAAAGGCACTCCATAATTGCACACACTATGTGCCCTCAGGCACGCCATTGCTGCACTTATTCCTTCAGGGCGGTTAACCTCTCTACTCCCAAATCATTGCTATTTAGATAGGAGACATTCATCATCAAGTCACAGGTGACCTGTAGCAGGAAAGATAATATCTTAAGGATAATAGGAGTTATTGGAGCAGTTTGAAATCATGACTAGTTGGAACGGATTCCCATTTAGGGTCTGAGAAACTTCAGACTGGCAGAATATATTCCAGGACTGCCAATGCCATACAGAAGCCTTGTATGCAAACAGATTATGAGATCTACCTTCAACTGTTTGGTGGCAGTGCTAATGTTTAATCCCAGGACACAGGAGGCTGCCTGATTTTGCTTAGGTTGAGGCCAGACAAATCCACAGAATGAGTTTAAGTCCTGCACAGATAAACCCTGTTTTGAAAACAAAAAACAAAACAGAACAAGGTCACATAAACGAAAAATCAGCTCAACCTTCTGGTGGTAGCCTACATGTATAAATGGTATTGAAGGAGGAAGCTTTCCCTCTTTGGCTACTTACCCTAGCTCTGCGTACCAAGTTTCTTCCTTTACTACCATTAGAGACTACTTTTTTGGAATTTTCATGTATAATGACCAGCTGACACATCCATACTGATTAACTAAAAAACTGCTGTACTCTTCAGATTCCCATTGGTAGGCAACCATTGTCGGACTAAATATATCATAGCTTGTGAGACATCGTAATGAATCCACTTTCTACATATATGTAGAGATTCATCCTACATTCCTTTTCATGCAGAGAACCTTGATTACTGCAGTTGGTTTTTGTTTTGTTTTATTTTTTTATATGCTTACTGAAGATATATTCCTCTGTAAATATTCAATTTTCCATGAAGACTACTTTTCCCATTATGATGCTTTTGCCAAATGTTTGCTTTGAATTTCAGGGAAAAAATTCTACATTCATGGAGCCATCATACGGCATTCTGCCACGAGTAAGATCATTTATCTTTTTTTGAGATGTGGCCCCTGCTTTTCTTTCCTGATTATCTGACATTCCTGTGACAAACAGGTAACAAGCAAATTTAGTTGAACTAAACTCAGTGTTTAACCAAATAACATATAACACGTTTTGCATTCCTAAATCTCTTTGTGGTAGTTAACGAATATTTGGAGCTCCCTTCCAACTTTTTCACCAAGAATTACTCAATCTATTTAAGTAAGTATATTTAGCTAGCAACACTGTGTCTAGGAGGAAGAAAGGTAAAGGCCTGTGTACTAAAGAATGATAGCACGGGTCATCTATAGGACAATTGCTATAGAAATGCACATCACTGCTGATGTAGAAAATTCTTAGTGCTAGAAGGCAATCAGTAACCATTGCAATTAGTCCTTAAGCACTCTTCCACCATCTGGGAGGTGCTTTTACCACTCAGGCCTTAATAGCTCATCAGTCCCCTTTGTGACCTGTCTGTCAAAAGAAGTGCAGGTCCCTTCTGGTCTGGATTTGAAGAGAAACTGCAGCCAGTGGTTTTGAGTGATGTGCTTTGAGAAAGGGCAAACTGGAAATCCACAGCATGGTGAGGGAGGGGCTGCCAACCTCAGAGCGGTAGTGGGAGATAGTGAGGTGATGGATCCAGTGTGGTGGATATTTCCTGGATCTTGGTGGGAAGCTGCAAGTAGACAACCTGTCCCCTGAGTTCTCATGTAGTCCTCGAAATTCCCAGAAGCTAGAGTCAGTCCACCAAATAACTATTCTGTGGGCTGTATGTGCCTTGAGTACTGTGAGCAGGGAGGTGTGTATGGAAACACTTTTAAGTCAACTTCAACATACTTCAGGTGCTCCCACTGAAAGCAAGGCAACAAACTTCCAGAGGCCTTTTAGTGAAGTACCTTTTATAAGTTCAGCCGTTTGCATTTTAATTTTATGTGTAAGATCCATGTATTGTTAATTTTCTGCAGGTTGTAAAAGGCATCTCATGTAAGGGTAGCACTTCACTATTGAGCAGTGATCTACAAGAGTAGAATTTGTAACACAAACGATTTACAAATGCTTTTGAGATATTATATCTCATAAAGTAGAATTTAACTGAGGTAGTACTGCCTCTAAATCACACAAAGATAAGTGTATGCTGACCAGCCCTGTTAGAGTTTCGCATCCTAGATACACAGTTGTTGTCCATGATTTTCCAGACATTTGACTCCAAACCATTACACAGAAGCTACTCTTGTTTTGCAACAGCATCTAGTCCCTTACCCTTATCATAGACCTGCCCCATAACAAGCTGCTCAGAGAGATATTACAGTGTCATAAGCTACCTTAAATTGTATTATATCATATAGTTGCAGTTTTCTTCTCCAGAAAAGCATAGTGGCTGGTGTAGCAGAGGGAAGAACCATGGGGGGTCAGGGTAGGTCATATTGTCAAAATGGCAGCTGCCATAAACATATCCCCAACAGCTGGCAGAAATCATAACATTTTGGGATTCAATTTTGTCTTGAGTAGATGCTGTCTCAGCCCAGACTACTGCCCTGAGAGAAGCTGCAGCTGCAGTGAGCAGGAGAGTATTAGTGTGGCAGAAAGGGAACAGAACCAAGTTGAGGGTAAGAGATGGTTTAGCAGAGAGATAGAAAAAACTCCTTCCATCTACCTGTTCGCTGGCAGTAATTTGAAAGATCCTGTAAAATATCTGGATCTAGAGAGCCATTACGCAGACAATTTGAATTTCCTAGGGGATATCTAGGCCACTCTTCAGTTCAAAGGTAAATAAGCCTGGGTGCCTTAACAAGTGGCATTAAGTGAAAGGGTTTTAAATTTTCTATCAGGCATCCCAGTGGAGTGGCATGGTATATTTTCTTAGTCGGTTTATTCCCCATGTGTAGAGAGGAAAGTGACCATGCAGTCTTGGAACTCTTCAGCCCAAGAGTGTGGCCACATGATAAGCGAGAAGGGCAGAGTGTTATTCGAAGATCATCAGCCCAAAACTTTGCCAGGGCCAACAGAGCCAGAAGGAAGAGCAGATATCCCACCCCAGGCAGTATGTCTTCCACCTGTGAGGAATGTACCAGATCTTAAGGAAATGGGTTAAAATTTAAAATGGTACCTTACCTAATTGAAGCCTTGTGGGGTGGTATTTCGAGTGAATGGGGGGGGAAATGGAGGCAGAGTACTGGTATTGGAAACAGAATCCCGAGTGTCTCTGGCTGGCCGCCCACCAGCAAACAGCTGCCATTGAACCTCAAGGAGAGCCTGCCTGGGTTTCGGCACCAATGTTGTTCTTTTGCTGTGCAGCTAATGCCGAAGAAACAAAAACATGAGACTCAGCGCCCACGTCGAGTATGTTGAGAAAAGGGAGAGAAAGAGGAGGTAGCTGGTGGCCAACTGAAAGTAGAAGAGGCGGGTGTGGGGCACTTGCTTTAAAAGGGGAGGCTTGCACATGTGTAAGTTAGTCCTCTGGCAGCAATGTAAAGCTTGAGCCATCAGGTAAAGCTGATGTAGCTATGACATGGTAATGAGGGTCCCACCCATCATCAGGGTGGGGTGTTCAAATGGCTGCTAGTTCCTAACAATCAGAATAATAAGCGGAGTCACTATTTAGCTACACATGTAGTTAAGTGTAAGTCACTATTTAGCCACAGACTAACCCACAAGTTAGCCACACATACTAGCTCACTAGTACCCACACACACCATGCCACTTGTTAGCCACATACTTAACTCACTATTTAGCCACACACATGAAATCACTAGTTAGATAAACACCTAAATCAATAGTCAGCCCTATACCTAAGTCACTAATTAGCCACAAAAACTAAGCCACAAGTCCTTCACACAAATAAAGCAGTACGTAGCCACACACACTAAGACAGTAGTTAATCACACACATAAGTTACTATTTAGCTACATGCCTAAGTAATTAACCGCATTGGCTAAGTCACTAGTTAGCCACAAAGCTAGGTTACTATTTAGCCACAGTTACTATGTCTCTAGTTAGTTACACACAATATATCACTACTTACCCAACCATACTAAGTGACTAGTCAGCCACACATCTAATTTACTAGCTAGTTACAAACACCAAGAAATAGTCAGCCACACACACGCTGAGATAGTAGTTAGCCATTCACCTATGTATTTCTATGTATTTAGTCAACTACACACCTAAGTCACTACTAGCTACAAACACTAGTTCACTAGTTATCCACAGACATTAAATCAGGAGTTAGACACACACACTATGTCACTAGTTAGACACATACAAAGTCTGTCTAAAAGAAAAACAGCTCACACTAATGTGGTCCCAGGACGTGGGAATCAGGCATTTAATCCCAGCAGTAGGGATTTCGGCATAGGAGTGACATGGATGGATAGAGAGAGGAAGATAAAGTGGAGGAGACAGAAGAGCATGCAGTGAGATGATTTTGTTTGAGCAATTAGTCTGAGGGATTGAAGCGATAGCAGTCAATCTGATGAGGCAGTGTGAGGATAGGAGCACATGGCTTGTCTGAGAATAGTTAGAGAAAAGAACTCTAGTAGCCAGATGCCCTGAATGTGTGATCCTTCAGTTATCACCCTCCCCTCCCTGATAGGTTACTGTTAGTTTTTATTAGTAAGATCTATTAGAACTTGTGCTGGAAGTGATGTTCTCTCTTTGGAAGTGTGATATTTCAAAGTCAATAGAGGTAAAAAATTAAAAATATTAAAATATGTTAACTTTATTTTTTTTGAAAATTACATTGGTATCTTTTTAATGTTTTAATTATTTTTAAAAAAATATTATACATATCAAAACAGTTCATTCCACCTTACCCCCACCCTCCTTCTTCACCTCTCTCCCAACTTATTCAGCGCACGGCCACTCTCCCCTCCCATTCAATGGACACTATACACATAGGGTGATGACTTCCAGGAGAGGTCATCTAAATCTTTCAAGTAATTTGAAGTAGGGACTAAAATATCTCTCCTGTCTCAAGGTTAATGGATTATACCTCCATAGGGATATTCCCCCAAAGTCATTTTTGCAACAGGGATGTTTCCTGTCTCCACTGCGTGAAGTCCCTAAGACTGCACAGGACTTTTAGCTTAGATCCATATTCAGGGGTCTGTGTCAGTCCCATGTTGGATTCCCAGCTATAAGTCTGGAGCCCCATTAGCTCCTCCTTGTTCAGGTCAGCTATGTCTATGTGTTTCTGCAGTGTGGTCTTGTCCTCCCTCTCTGAATATGGATTCCAGTTTGGCTCAGTGTTTAGTTGTGCGTGTATGCTTCTGTTTCCATCAGCTACTAGATGAGGGCTCCATGATGGTGGATAACTTAGTCGTCGATCTCATTGTCGGGGAAGGGAATTTATGGTAGCCTTTACACTGTTGCTCAAATTGTTTGTTGGGGTCAGTCTTGTAGGACTCTGGACATTTCTCTAGGTTCAGTTTCCTCTTCTAACCTATAATGGCTCCCTCTTTTATAGTCTCTATCTCTCTTCTCCTCTCCTAGCTATCCTCTTCTCTTCTCTTCTCAAGTCTATTCCTCTTCTGACCAAATATTCCTAGTCCAATGTTCTTTCCTCTCCTATTTCTTTCCTTTTGCTAGTTCACTCTCCACTCACTACCCCGCAATTCCCATATGCTCTGGGGACCGTTTCCCTTCCTGCTTCTGTGAGTGAACTTATAAGAAAGTCTTAGAATCCTCCTTGTATCATAGATTCTCTTGCAGTGTGATTTGTACGGTGGTTATCTTTTGCACTATGTCTAAAATCCATATATGAATGAATACATACCATGTTTATCTTTCTGTGACTGGGATACATCATTCAGGATGGTTTCTTCAAGTTCCATCCACTTGTCTGTGAGATTCAAGATTTCATTGTTTCCCCCTCCACCACCACAGAGTAGTATTCCATTGTGTAAATGTGGCGCATCTCCTTTATACATACTTCAGTTGAGGGGCATCTAAGTTGCTTCCATGTTCTTGCTATTATAAATTATATTGCTATGAATATATGTGAGCACAAGTCTTGGTTCCATGAATGTGGAACATTTAGGTATGTGAATAAGAGGTAGGTTACTGGGTCCTGTGGTATACTGATTCCCATTATCCTAAGGAACAGCCATGCTAATCTCCAAAATGGCTCTCCAAGTTTACAAATCCACCTGCAAAGAATAAGTTGTCATTGCTGTTTCTAATTTTAGACATTCTGACAGGAGTAAGATGGTATCTTACAGTTGTTTTAATTTGTATTTCCTTGTTAGTCAAAGATATTGAACACGTTCGTAAGTGTATTTCATCATTCCCCCTATTTACAGTTCTCTATTCAGTTCTATACCCCATTTTAATAGAGTTATTTGGTGTTTTGTTGACTAGTTTCCTGAGTTCTTTGTATATTTTGGAGATCAGCCCTTTGTCAGATGCAGGATTGGTGAAAACCTTTTCCCAGTCTGTGGGCTGCCATTGGGTCTTGTTCACTGTGTCCTTTTCCTTACAGAAACTTATAAGTTTGAAGAGGTCCCATTCATTATTTGTTTATCTCAGTGTCTATGCTTCTGGAGTTATCATCAGGAAGCAGTCTCCTGTACCAATTTGTTCAAGAGTTCCTCTAATTTTTTTGTCCTAAGAGGTTCAGTGTGGATGGATTTATGGAGGGATCCATTTGGACATGTGTTTTGGGCATGGCTATAGACATAGATCTATCTTCAGTCTTCTGTATACAATCATCCATTTGTATCAGCACCACTTGTTGAAGATTCTTTCCTTATCCCATTGTACACTTTTAGCTGTTTGTCAAAAGTCAGGGGCTCATATGTGTGGGATAATACCAAGATTTTCTATTAAATTTCAATGAGCTACTTGTCTATCTTTGTGCTAATACAAGGCTCTTTACAGGACTATAGCTCTGTAGTAGATCTTAAAGTCAGGGAGGATGATGTCTCGTGAAGTTCCTTTATTATACATGTTATTTGGACTATTCTTGTTCTTTTGTTTTTTCATATAAAGTTGATTATTATCTTTTCAAGGTCAGTGAAGAATTATGCTGGCAATTTATTACATATTGAATTGAATCTGTAGATTGCCATTGGCAAAATTGCCATTTTTACTATGTTTATTCTACCTATCCATGAGATTGGGACATCTTTACATTTTCTGGTGTTTTCTTTAATTTCTTTTTGTAAATACACAAATTACTATTATATAGGTCTTTCACTTGTTTGATAAGTGTTACCCCAAAGTAGTTTATATTGTTTGTGGCTATTGTACATGGTGATGTTTCTCTGATTTCTTTATTAGCCCCTTTGTTGTCTGAATATAGAATGGCTAAGATCTTTTTTTTAGTTTATCTTGTATGCTGATACATTCTTTAATGTGTTTTTCAGCTGTAGGAGTACCCTGGTAGAGTTTTTGGTTGCTTATGTAAACTATCATATCTTCTGAAAATAGAGAATGATTGAGTTCTTCCTCTCAATTTGTATCCTCTTGATATCCTTTTCTTGTCTTATGTCTTTAGCTAGCACTTCAAATACAATAATGAAGATATATGGAGACAGAGGGAAGGCTAGTGTTTGTCCTGATTTTAGAGGAATTGCCTCAAGCTTCTCTACATTCAGCTTGATATTTGCTCTGTGTTTACTATATATTGTTTTTATTATATTTATATAAATTCCTGTTATCCCTGATCTCTACAAGACCTTTAACATGATAGGAGGTTGAATTTTGTCAAAGGTTTTTTTCTACAACTAGGGAGATGATCATGTGATTTTTCATTTTCAGTTTGTTTATATAGTGGTATATTTGATATATTTTCATATGTGAAGCCATCCCTGCAACCCAAGGATGAAGTCTACTTGATCATAGTAGATGATTTTCCTGATATATTCCTTGATTCGGTTTTCCCGTATTTTCTTGAGTATTTTTACATCAATGTGCAGGAGGGATATTGGTCTGTAATTTTCTCTTAGTTGTGTCATTGTGTGAATGTGTATCAGTGTGATTGTAGCCTCAAAAAAGTGTTTTGTAATGAAACTTCTGTTTCTATTGTGTGGAACAGATTCAAGAGTATTAATATTAGCTCTTCCATGAATTTTCGGTAGAATTCTTCACTGAAGAAGACATCTGGCTCTGGGATATTTTATGTTGGAAGGCATTTTATGATTGCTCCTACTTTTTTAATTGCTATAGGTCAATATAAGTTGCTTGTCTAGTCTTGATTTAATTTTGTTAAGTAAGAGTTATCCAGAAATATGTCCATACCTTTGAATTTTCAAATTTTGTGAAGTATAAGTTTTCAAATTATGACCTGAAAATTGCCTGGATTTCCTCAGTGTCTATTGTTCTGTACCCCTTTTTGTTTCCGATTTTGTTAATTTCCATGTCCTCTCTTTGCTTTTTTTTAGTTTGGATAAAGGTTTGTCTCCCTTGTTAATTTTCTGAAAAAAAAAGCAACTCGTTCTTGCTTGATTTTTTTTGTATCGTTTTCCTGTTTTCTACTTTATTATTTTCAGCACAAAAAATGATAATGGGGCCTACTCCTGAGGGTTGAGTTTGCTTCATTTGTGTCCTAAGGTTTTCAGTTGTGTTGTTAATTCTCTAATGTGCCTCTCATCTGTTTTCTTCATATGGGCACTGAATGCAATCAACTTCCTTCATATCAGTGCTTTCAAGGTGTCCCATAAATTCATGTATGTTGTATCCTCAACCTCATTGCATTTTAGGAATTACTTAATTTCTTTATTACTTCTTAGACTCAAGTATGTTGAAATTGAGCATTATTCAGTTTCCATGAGTATGTAGGGTTTCTGTGATTTGTTGTTGTTTTTATTGAATTCCAATTAAAAAGCATAGTGGTCTGATAAGATACAGGGTAATATTCAAATGTTTTTGTATCGGGTGAGGATTTTTATGTTGCCTAGTCTATGGTCAATTTCAGAGAATGTACCATGTGGAGCAGAGAAGAATTTATCCCTTAAGGAGGCTCGAAACTCCAGTGATCACTGAATACATAATGACAGATATTCATAATTAAATGAATAAACATTAAACAAGTGGATGGTTTTTTATGCGTGAAGCATAAATGATTGCTCAATACTGAAGAGACTTTGAGTTCTTAATCATAGATTGAACAAAAAATGAATGAATACAGAGATAGTTTCTCATAATTCACTCCTAGAGAGATAACAAAATGATATCAACATTGATTTAAATAAAGAAAGTAAGAAAGAAAGAAAGAAAGAAAGAAGGAAAGAAAGAAAGAAAGAAGGTATTCACAAGATACAATTTAACACCAACAAGGTGGATCCAGACTCCACTCTTCCTGGAGTAGAAAAAGAAAGATTTGAATAATGAAATAAGATAGTCAGATCGTCTGTCACACTTGTGTCACAAAAGGTGGCAGCAAACATCAGGGATCAAAGATTATATAATGAAAGAATTTAATAATTATATCTTTAAATATGTAAGAAGTTGACCTTTTTTTGTATCATCAATTCCTGGGCAGACTTGCCAGGTATGAAACTGTATGCTGTCATCACGCATTTTTAAAATGACATAATTTAATTGTCAGATAACCAGACAGTCTTGCCCAATGATTTCTGTTGGCCAGACATCATCACAAGCGCCTGAATCTCTGTTGTGGTGCAGCAGGACATGAGATAATGGGCCCATTCCTGGCTTAGCAGTAGTAGCCAAGATGTTGAAATCAGCTGAAAAGATGGCTGCAGCAGGGGCATAACCAGCATACCTGATAGAGAGATGTACTTCCGTGTTCTGTGTCGTCATCCTTTTGCCAGATCTCGGTGATGGTGCTGACCTCCTAGTGCCACTACTTCTTCTCATGATAGATCCAAACCGATGTGAAGATGTGGAGGAAGAGCAGGTAGTAAACACACAGACCACCATGCCGGCCTTGGTGAAGTCCTAGTACTTCTCAAAGGGCCCCGGGCGATCTTCTAGAGTCAATCATCCAGCATCCCTTTTACTCTGGGAGATGCCTAGATCATTCAGAAAATGCTCTGCTCATGTCTACAACTTTCCTAACCTTGTCCCTGACAGATATTTGCACCCTAATCGTAATCGGTGATGGCATTGTCTGTCGTTTACATAATTGAAAGAATTAAATAATCCAGTAATAGCTAACTGTCACAATAAATAGGTGATGTAGCATTTGCTGGCAGGGAAGCATGGCCACACTCCAGTCATGAAGGATGTCATCATCCACAATTGAATCAATGTATGATAGAATGGGATGACATTGCACATTATCTCCACAAGAGGAAGCTTTACAGGTCCCTTCATGGAGTGGAGGATTTTTGGTTTACATAACAATACAAATGTTTACATTATCTTGGGTATTAACACGGATTGTTATTTAAATACTTTAATCATGTAAAAAATTAGATGATCCGTGGCACCAGATTCCAGGTGTCATGGATGAGATAATCATTGCTTTATATAATTAAACAATCAAACAATGAGTTTATGTAACATCATCCACATCCCTAAGGCGGCTCCAAACCAAGCTCATGAACGATGCTGTCATGATGTATTTAAATATTTTTACTACAAAATTGATATTTAGATGGTCCATAATAATCGCTTCCCACATCATGGAATCTATTGATCAAGGATTATGTAATGTCCTGTTTTAATAATCAAATAAAATCATAATCAGAGAATGAAATGGTCTGCCATACTCGACACAATTGACTCTCACTGACTCACACATGATTGTGGGAAACTCCAAGTTTCATCTCTTATTTAATCCCAGAGAAGAGTAGTAAAATGTTTAAATTCTGAAATGTCATTGTGTATGCAGGGTTTTAGGAGATACCACACATTTCATGTTGGAAGGCTGCCTCAAAAGAGATGGACTGCAATTCAGTAATCACAAAGTCTACTCTAACAACTGGATTATCACAATCCTGAAGGAAGTTAACAATGGCAAACTCACCTTTTGATGAATGATTGTGAGTCTATTATCTCTGTGTCCATATTATTACTTGTTACGAGAGAGAATTCATGAACAGAAGACTTTCAACTGTTTCTCCACAGATGATGTTCTCTGATAATTAGGTAATCTTGAATTTGGTAACCAGTAAAAGCTGTAGGCAAAGTTCCAGAGATTTGGCTATGACTTGGTTAGGTGAATCAAATGCTGTCATTGAAAGTTTTTGGAGACATTTATCTTGGGAGACTGTAATGTCCCATGATAACACTTTCTCGAAGATGCTCTCTGGTCCTTGGCCCATGATACCAGGATACAGAATGCAAGCATGGCTGCCAGGCAACATTTATGAACCAACATTCTGTCACATTCTAGTGCCCCTCCCACATGCTAAAAGGTGTATACCCACCGATGGACTAACCTTACAGCCTCACTGAGTTTCTCACAAAAACAAAGCAGGGCTCCTTCTTTTGAGTTCTACATATTTACCAGTCTCTCAAGCTACAACTTGCCTATAGTGACATAAGCATGAAAACGAAAGCATCATTGTGCCATTCAAGTACAATGATGACTAATTTAAACCTGTTTTCTATGCTTCAATTTTCTAATTTCTAGAACAGAAACAATACAATTAATCGCTTCTACCATCATCCTTTTCCCTTTATTGAAAATTAATTAAACTCCTCTTCATCCTCTTACCTTTACAGGAGCTTCATCCCATGGTTTCTCAGAGTGGTTTAGATTTGCATGTGGCTGATGAGTAAAGATTTTGAACAGTTTCTTATATTTCTTTCAGTCATTTCGGATTCCTCAATTGACAGTTCTCTATTATGTCCTGTACGCCGTTTTGTATGACGGTTATTTAGAGTTATTTATTGTTGGTGGTATGTCATGTAATCAGCCCGACAGAGTTCATTAGATGAGATTCCCTGATCAGAAGATTATTCAGGTATTCCATTTTTAAAATCGATGGTCACTATATATTTCATGAGTTAGTTCTTTTGCAACTGCTCAGAAACTGATGATGCGAAATAATACAGTTTTTTAAAATCGTGTAATCATTCGATTGCTAAAATCTACCATTATATAATCAGTAACCACTGGATAACGCAGTGTCCCACATTCTCTGGGCACTGCTTCTGGTATCGATCTCCTGCTGTGTCAATCCCACAGCAGCCAAAAGAGGGATGACACCGTCATTACTTACGAAATCAAATAAGTTAATAATTGGATAGTCCTGCATACTTAACGTTCATAAGATGGAACCAAACTCCCGTGATTGTCAAGGAAGTAGTACTTAGATAATTAAATAATGCCACATGGTTAAGTCCCGTGGAGGAATTGCCAGACCCCAGTCAAGAAGAACCACGTCTTCATCGATTTAAATAATTAATGTACAATGAAAAATGATTGAATAATGACATGGTGGGGCATTCGTAAATCCCACATGGAGTAGTCAGACTGATATCTTCCTGCAGTAAGGATGTTTTTAAAAAATTTATTTGATAATTACTTAGTGGGCATTTTATAGTAACACTGACAAAACGGCCCCAAAGTCCTAAACCTATCAGTGATGTAAAGATCTACTAATATAGCTAAATGATGAGGTAATGAGATGATGTTACATCAATCCCAAAATCTAACTCCAAAGGGACTTATGGTCCATAACATTACCTGTATTTTAAATTCGTTAATTAAATGATGAATTATCATTTAATTTCCTAGTTTGACAGCTAAGGAGGTGTAGTATTAGATGATGTCATGGTGTGTCATGATGGACTCCACTAAGGAGGCTTAAAACTCCAGGGATCACTGAATACATAATGACAGATTTTCATAATTAAATGAATAAACATTAAACAAGTGGATGGTGTTTTATGTGTGAACCCTAGTTGATTGCTCCATACTGAAGGGTTTTTGAGTTCTTAATCTTAGAGTTGAACAAAAAAAATGAATGAATAAAGAGATAATTTCTCATAATTCACCCCTAGAGAGATAACAAATTGATATAAACATTGATTTAAAGAAAGAAAGGAAGGAAGTAAGAAAGGAAGGAAGAAAGAAAGAAAGGAGGAAAGAAAGAAAGAAAAAAGAACTCGCAAGAGTCAATTTAAAACCAACGAGGTGGATCCAGACTACACTGTTTCTGGAGTAGAAAAATACACATTTGAATAATGAAATAATTAGATAGTTAGATCGTCTGTCACACTTGAGTCACACAAGGGGGCACCAAACTTCAGGGATCACAGATAATATAATGAAAGAATTTAATAATTACATCTTTATATATGTAAGTCATTGACCTTTTTTTGTATCTTCAAATCCTGGGCAGACTTGACAGATATAGAAATGTATGCTGTCATCAAGGATTTCAAAATGCCATAAGGTAATCCTCAGATAACCATACTGTCTTGCCTGATGAATTCTGTTGTCCTGACATCATCACCAGCACCTGAATCTCTGTTGTGGTGTCGCAGGACCTGAGATAATGGGCCCGTTCCTGGCTTAGCAGTAGTAGACAAGATGTTGAAATCAGCTGAAAAGATGGCTGCAGCAGAGGTATAACCAGCATATCTGAGAGAGAGATGTACTTCCGTGTTCTGTGTCGTCATCCTATTGCCAGATCTCGGTGATGGTGCTGACCTCCTAGTGCCACTACTTCTTCTCATGATAGATCCAAACCGATGTGAAGATGTGGAGGAAGAGCAGGTAGTAAACACACAGACCACCATGCCGGCCTTGGTGAAGTCCTAGTACTTCTCAAAGGGCCCCGGGCAATCTTCTAGAGTCAATCATCCAGCATCCCTTTTACTCTGGGAGATGCATAGATCATTCAGAAAATGCTCTGCTTATGTCTACAACTTTCCTAACCTTGTCCCTGACAGATATTTGCACCCTAATCGTAATCGGTGATGGCATTGTCTGTCGTTTACATAATTGAAAGAATTAAATAATTCAGTAATAGCTAACTGTCACAATAAATAGGTGATGTAGCATTTGCTGGCAGGGAAGCAAGGCCACACTCCAGTCATGAAGGATGTCATCATCCTCAATTGAATCAATGTATGATAAAATGGGATGACATTGCACATTATCTCCACAAGAGGAAGCTTTACAGGTCCCTTCATGGAGTGGAGGATTTTTGGTTTACATAACTATACAAATGTTTACATTATCTTGGGTATTAACACTGATTGTCAATTTATATACTTTAATTATGTAATTAGATGATCTGTGACACCAGATTCCAGGTGTCATGGATGAGATAATCATTGCTTTATATAATTAAATAATCAAACAATGAGTTCATGTAACATCATCCACTTCCCTAAGGCGACTCCAAACCAAGCTCATGAACGATGCTGTCGTGAAGAATTTAAATATTTTGACTACAAAGTTGATATTTAGATGGTCCATAAAAATCGCTTCCCACATCATGGAATCCATTGATTATGGATTATGTAATGTCCTGTTTTAATAATCAAATAAAATCATAATCAGAGGATGAAATGGTCTGCCATACTCGACACAATTGACTCTCACTGACTCCCACATGATTGTGGGAAACTCCAAGCTTCATCTCTTATTTAATCGCAAAGCTTGGTAGTAAAATGTTTAAATGCTGAAATGTCATTGTGTATGCAGGGTTTTAGAAGATACCACACATTTCATGTTGGACGGCTGCCTCAAAAGAGAAGGTCTGCAATCCAATAATCACAAAGTCTACTCTAACAACTGGATTATCACAATCCTGAAGGAAGTTAACAATGGCAAACTCACCTTTTGATGAATGATTTTAAGTATATTATCTCTGTGTCCATAGTATTACTTTTTATGAGAGAGAATTCATGAACAGAAGACTTTGAACTGTTTCTAGACAGACGATGTTCTCTGATAATTAGTTAACCAGTAAAAGCTGTAGGCAAAGTTCCAGATATTTGGCTATGTCTTGGTTAGGCGAATCATATGCTGTCATTGAATGTTTTTGTAGATTGTCATCTTGGGAGACTGTAATGTCCCATGATAACACTTTCTTGAAGAAGCTCTCAGGTTCTTGGCCCATGATACCAGGATAAAGAATGCATACAAGATTGCCAGGCAATATTTATGATCCAACATTCTGTCACATTCTGTTGCCCCTCCCACATGCTAAAAGGAGCATACCCACCGATGAACTAACTTTACAGCCTCACTGAATTTGTCACAAAAACAAATCAGGGCACTTTCTTTTGAGTTTTACATACATACCAGTATCTCAAGCTACAACATGCCAATAGTGACATAGGCATGACAACGAAAGCATCATTATGCCATTCAATTACAATGTTGAGTATTTTAAAACTGTTTTCTATGCTTCAATTTTCTAATTTCTAGAATGGAAACAATACACTTAATCGCCTAAACCATAAACCTATTCTTTTTATTGAAAATAAAATAAGGTCCTGTTCAATCTCTGACCTTTGGAGGAGCTTGATCCTATGGTTTTTCAGCATTGTTTAGATCTGCATTGAGCTGGTGGCTAAGCATTTTGAGCAGTGTCTTAAGTTTCTTTAGTCATTTTGGATTCCTCAATTGACAGTTCTCTATTATATCCTGTATATCGTTTTCTATGATGGTTATTTATAGTTATTTATTTTTGGAGGTATGTCATGTAATCAGCCCGACATGAGTTCATTAGATGGGATTCCATGAACAGGAGATTATTCAGTTATTCCATTTTTAAAATCGATGGTCACTGTGTATTTCATGAGTCAGTTCTTTTGCAACTGCTCAGAAACTGATGATGCGAAACAATACAGTTTTTTAAAATCGTGTAATCATTCGATTGCTAAAATCTACCATTATGTAATCAGTAACCACTGGATAATGCAGTGTCCCTCATTCTCTGGGCACTGCTTCTGGTACCGATCTCCTGCTGTGTCAATCCCACAGCAGCCAAAAGAGGGATGACTCTATCATTACTTACGCAATCAAATAAGTTAGTAATTGGATAGTCTTGCATACTTAACGTTCATAAGATGTAACAAAACTCCAGTGATTGTCAAGGAAGTAGTACTTAGATAATTAAATAATGCCACAAGATTAGCTCCCATGGAGAATGGCCCTTCTCCATTCAAGAAGAACAACATCTTCATCTTTTTAAATAATTAATATATAATCAAAAATGATTGAATAATGGCCTGGTGGGGCATTCGTAAATCCCGCATGGAGTAGTCAGACTGATATCTTCCTGGAATAAGGATGTTTTTAAAAAAATTATTTGATAATTACTTAGTGAGCATTTTATATTATCACTGACGAAATGGCACCAAAGTCCTAAACCTATCACTGATGTAAAGATCTACTTATATAGCTAAATGATGAGGTAATGAGATGATGTTACATCAAATCCCAAAATCTGACTCCAAAAGTGACTTATGGTCCATAATATCACCTGTATTTTAAAGTTGTTAATTAAATGTTGAATTATCATTTAATTTCCTAGTTTGACAGCTAAGGAAGTGTAGTATTAGATGATGTGATGTTCTGGCACAATGGAATCCCCTAAGGAGGCTCAAAACTCCTTGGATCACTGAATACATAATGACAGATTTTCATAATTAAATGAATAAACATTAAACAAGTGGATGGTGTTTTATGTGTGAAGCCTAGATGATTGCTCCATACTGAATGGTCTTTCAGTTCTTAATCATAGAGATGAACAAAAAAATGAATGAATAAATAGATAATTTCTCATAATTCACCCCTAGAGAGATAACAAATTGATATAAACATTGATTTAAAGAAAGATAGAAAGGTAGTAAGAAAGAAAGGAAGAAAGAAGAAATAAAAATAGAAAGAACCCACAAGAGTCAATTTAACACCAACAAGGTGGATCCAGACTCCATTCTTCCTGGAGTAGAAGAAGACAGATTTAAATAATGAAATAATCAGATAGTTAGATTGTCTGTCACATTTTAGTCACACAAGGTGGCACCAAATTCAGGGATCACAGATAATATAATGAAAGATTTTAATAATTACATCTTTATACATGTAAGTCGTTGACCTTTTTTTTGGATTTTCAATTCCTCGGAAGACTTGACAGATATGGAAATGTATGCTGTCATCACGGTTTTTTAAAATGCCATGAGTTAATCGTCAGAAAACAATACTGTCTGGCATGATGAATTCTTTGGCCGGACATCATCACCAGCATCTGAATCTCTGTTGTGGTGCCGCAGTACCTGAGATAATGGGCCCATTCCTGGCTTAGCAGTAGTAAGTAAGATGTCGAAATCAGCTGAAAAGATGGCTGCAGCAGAGGCATAACAAGCATATCTGAGAGAGAGATGTTCTTCCTTGTTCTGGGTCGTCATCCTTTTGCCAGGTCTCAGTGATGGTGCTGACATCCTAGTGCCACTACTTCTCATGGTAGATCACAACCGATGTGAAGATGTGGAGGAAGAGCAGGTAGTCAACACCCAAACCACCATGCTGGCCTTGGTGAAGTCCTGGTAATGCTCAAAGGGTCCTGGGCAATCTTCTGGAGTCAATCATCCAGCATCCCTTTTACTCTGGAAGATGCATAGATCATTCAGAAAATGTTCTGCCCATGTCTATATCTTTCCTAACCTTGTCCCTGACAGATATTTGCACACTAATCGTAAATGGTGATGGCATTGTCTGTCGTTTACATAATTTAAAGAATTAAATAAGTCAGTAATAGCTAACTGTCACAATAAATAGGTGATGTAGCATTTACTGGCAGGGAAGCATGGCCAGACTCCAGTCATGAAGGATGTCATCATCCTCAATTGAATCAATGTATCATAAAATGTGATGATATTGCACATTATATCCACAAGAGGAAGCATTACTGGTCTCTTCATGGATTGGAGGATTTCTGGTTTACATAACTTTATAAAAATGTATATTATCTTGGGCATTAACACAGACTGTCAATTTAAATACTTTAATTATGTAATTAGATGATCTGTGGTACCAGAATCCAGGTGTCATGGATGAGATAATCATTGTTTTATGTAGTTAAATACTAAAACAATGAGTTCATTTAACATCATCCACTTCCCTAAGGTTGCTCCAAACCAGTCTCTTGGATGATGCTGTCGTTATTATTTTAAATATTTTAACTACAAAATTGATATTTAGATGGTCTATAATGATTGCTTCTCACATGGTGTTTTCCACTGATCATGGATTATCTAATGTCCTATTTTAATAATCATATAACAACATAATCAGATGATGAAATGGTCTGCATTACTGGACACAATTGACTCGAACTGACTCCTAGATGATTGGTGGAAACTCCCAGGTTCATCCCTTATTTAATCAGAGAGAAGAGTGGTGAAATGTTTAAATGCTGAAATGTCATTGTGTATGCAGGGCTTTTAGAAGACACTACATATTTCATGTTGGAGGGCTGCCTCATAAGAGATGGACTGCAATCTAATATTCCCTAAGTCTACTCTAACAAATGGATTATCACCATCCTGAAGGCAATGAACACTGACAAACTCACCTTTTGATGAATAATTATGAGTCTTATTATCTTTGTTTCCACAATATTAATTCTTAGGAGAGAGAGAATCGTAAACAGAAGAAATTGAATGTTCTCTGACAATTAGGTAATCTAGAAATTGGTGACCAGCAATAGCTGTAGGCATACTTCCAGAGATTTGGCTATGACTTGGTTAGGGAAATCAAATGCTGTCATTGAAAGTTTTAGGAGATAGTTATCTTGGGAGACTGTAATGTCCATGATACTTTCTCGAAGGTGCTCTCTGGTCCTTGGCACATGATACCAGGATACAGAATGCAAGGAGGGTTGCCAGGCAACATTTATGAACCAAAATTCTGTCACATTCGAGTGCCCCTCTCCTATGCTAAAAGTTGTATACCCACCGATGAACTAACCTTACAGCCCTATTGACATTCTCACAAAAACAAAGCAGGGCTCTTTCTTTTGGGTTCTACATATTTACCTGTCTCTCAAGCTACAACATGCCTATAGTGACATAAGCATGAAAACGAAAGCATCATAATGCCATTCAAGTACAATGATGACTATTTTAAACCTTTTTTCTATGCTTCAATTTTCTAATACCTAGAATGGATACAAGAAAATTAATCGCCTCTACAACAAACCTTTTCTCTTTTTTGAAAATAAAATAATCCCTCTTCATACTCTGCCCGTTAGAAGACCTTGATCCCATGGTTTCTTGGCATTATTTAGATTTGCTTTGATTCAGAACACCCAATGCCAGGACCAGGGCCAGGGCCAGGGCCAAAATTAAATTGATAATAAATTAAATTGATAATACATTAAATTGATAAATAATTATTAGTCATTTTATATTAACACTGACAAAATTGCACCAAAGTCCTAAACATATCACTGATGTAAAGATCTCTTTATATAACTAAATGATGAAGTAATGAGATGATGTTACATCAACTCACAAAATCTGACTCCAAAAGAGACTTATGGTCCATAACATTACCTGTATTTTAAATTCATTAATTAAGTGATGAATTATCATTTAATTTCCTAGTTTAACAGTTAAGGAAGTAAGTGTATTATTCGATAATGTGATGGTCTGGCACGATGGACTCCCTTTAGGAGGCTCAAAACTCCTTGAATTACTGAATACATAATGACAGATTTTCATAATTAAATGAATAAACTTTAAACCAGTGAGGGTTTTATGCATGAAGACTAAATGATTGTTCAATACTGAAGGGTCATTGTGTTCTTAATCATAGATATGAACAAAAAATGAATGAATAAAGAGATAATTTCTCATAATTAACACCTACAGAGATAACAAATCGATATCAACATTGATTTAAGGAAAGAAAGAAATAAATAAAAAGAAAGAAAGAAGGAAAGAAAGAAAGAAATCACTAGAGACAATTTAAAACCAACATGGTGGATCAATACTCCACTCTTCCTGGAGTAGAAAAAGACAGATTTGTATAATGAAATAATCAGATAGTTATATAGTCTGTCACACTTGAGTCAAACAAGTTGGCAGCAAACTTCAGGGATCACAGATTATATAATGAAAGAATTTAATAATTACATCTTTAAATATGTAAGTCGTTGACCTTTTTTTTTGTATGTTCAAATCCTGGGCAGACATGACAGATATGGAAATGTATGCTGTGATCAAAGATGTTTAAAATGCCATAAATTAATCTTCAGATAATCATGCTGTCTTGCATGATGAATTCTGTTGGCCTAACATCATCACAAGCACATGAATCTCTGTTGTGGTGCAGCAGGACATGAGATAATGGGCCCATTCCTGGCTTAGGAGTAGTAGCCAAGATGTTGAAATCAGCTGAAAAGATGGCTGCAGCAGAGGCATAACCAGCATATCTGAGAGAGAGATGTACTTCCGTGTTCTGTGTCGTCATCCTTTTGCCAGATCTCGGTGATGGTGCTGACCTCCTAGTGCCACTACTTCTTCTCATGATAGATCCAAACCGATGTGAAGATGTGGAGGAAGAGCAGGTAGTAAACACACAGACCACCATGCCGGCCTTGGTGAAGTCCTAGTACTTCTCAAAGGGCCCTGGGCAATCATCTAGAGTCAATCATCCAGCATCCCTTTTACACTGGGAGATGCATAGATCATTCAGAAAATGTTCTGCCCATGTCTACATCTTTCCTAACTTTGTCCCTGACAGATATTTGCACACTAATCATAAATGGTGATGGTATTGTCTGTCGTTTACATAATTTAAAGAATTAAATAAGTCAGTAATAGCTAACTATCACAATAAATATGTGATGTAGCATTTTACTGGCAGGGAATCATGGCCAGACTCCAGTCATGAAGGATGTCATCATCCTCAATTGAATCAATGTATCATAAAATGTGATGATATTGCACATTATCTCCACAAGAGGAAGCATTACAGGTCTCTCCATGGAATGGAGGATTTTTGGTTTACATAACTTTATAAATATTTACATTATCATGGGGATTAACACAGACTGTCGATTTAAATACTTTAATTATGTAGTTAGTTGATCTGTGGCACCAGATTCCAGGTGTCATGGATGATATAATCATTGTTTTATATAGTTAAATAATCAAACAATGAGTTCATGTAACATCATCGACTTCCCTAAGGTGGCTCCAAACCAGGCTCTTGTACAATGCTGTTGTGATTAATTTACATATTTTAACTACAAAATTCATATTTAGATCGTCCATAATGATTGCTTCCCACATCGGGGAATCCACTGATCATGGATTATCTAATATCCTATTTTAATAAACATATATCAATATAATCAGATGATGAAATGGTCTGTCATACTCGACACAATTGACTGTCACTGACTCCTACATGATTGTGGGAAACTCCCAGCTTCATCCCTTATTAAATCGGAGAGACGATTCGTTAAATGTTTAAATGCTGAACTGTCATTGTGTATGCAGGGTTTTAGAAGATCCTACGTATTTCATGTTGGACAGCTGCCTCAAAAGAAATGGACTGCAATCCAATAATCCCTAAGTCTACTCTAACAAATGGATTATCACCATCCTGAAGGAAGTTAACAATGACAAACTCACCTTTTGATGAATAATTGTGAGTCTTATTATCTTTGTTTCCATAGTATTAATTCTTAGGAGAGAGAGAAATCATAAACAGAAGAAATTGAATGTTCTCTGATAATTAGGTAATCTAGAATTTGGTGACCAGTAAAACCTGTAGGCAAAGTTCCAGAGATTTGGCTATGACTTGGTTAGGGGAATCAAATGCTGTCATTGAAACTTTTAGGAGATAGTTATCTTGGGAGACTGTAATGTCCCATGATAACACTTTCTCGAAGCTACTCTCTGGTACTTGACCCATGATAACAGAATACAGAATACAAGCAGGGTTGCCAGGCAACATTTATGAACCAACATTCTGTCACATTCGAGTGCCCCTCCCACATGCTAAAGGGAGTATACCCACCGATGAACTACCTTTACAGCCACATTGAGTTTCTCACAAAAACAAAGCAGGGCTCTTTCTTTTGGGTTCTACATATTTACCCGTCTCTCAAGCTACAACATGACTATAGTGACATAAGCATGAAAACGAAAGCATCATAATGCCATTCAAGTACAATGATGAGTATTTTAAAAATGTTTTCTATGCTTCAATTTTCTAATACCTAGAATGGATACAAGAAAATTAATCGCCTCTACCACAAACCGTTTCTCTTTTTTGACAATGAAATACTCCCTCTTCATTCTCTGCCCTTTACAGGAGCCAGGGCCAGGGCCAGGGCCAGGGCCAGGGCCAGGGCCAGGCCAGGGGGGCCAGGGCCAGGGCCAGGGGGCCAGGGCCAGGGCCAGGGCCGGGGCCAGGGCCAGGGCCAGGGCCTGGGCCCTAATAAGCAACATGAAATTCTTTTTCAGGCTTTTGCTTGTGTGTGTGTATGTGTGTGTTTGTTTTTGTGTTTGTTTAGAACAGTAGACAACTTTTGGGGACTATAATCTCCATCTTGAAACTCACACATTATCCTAGTTCCCCTAGACTTTACATTGAATTTCGTTTTATCCCTATTACCCTTCCTTCCCTAGCATGATGGTTCCTTGATTCTTTGTTGAGTTTATTTTTTAACAAAATTTTACTACCAATATTTGTTTTCATAATGTGAATTGTGTCTATATGAATGTGTAAAATTCATGTGCCTGCCTGCAGAAGCCAGAAATGGGCACTATATAATTGGAGGGAGAGTTAAAGGTTGTAAAAGCCACTAGCCATGAATACTGAGAAATTAACTCAGGACTTTGTGAAGAGAGCAAAGCATATTTAGCCTTGACCTAGTTCTACTTCCCCATATTTAAATTTGCAATTAAAAGTTTTTCTATTTCTTGAGGAGTTTAATTGAATGTGTTCTTTGTGATCAATCACTTGCCTGTGCACATGTGCTAACCTTCAAAGTTTAGCAATCCATGGATAATTCTCAGGAGCTTGTTCTATCTTCTTAAATTTTAGGTTCCTTGAATTGAACTCAAGTGGGAAATGACTTTCAATGTAAGTGACATTTCCCCTTGATTAACCTCAATGTATCTTAATTTTAAATATATTTTTTTTAGTTCAAAATACATAGTACAGGGTTTCATCATTTCATCTTCACATACTTGTGATTCTGTGCTTTTCTTGTTTTCTTCCCACACTGCATTCCAATTTGTCCCTCAGCATCTGAAGCTGATTCTTTTCTTCTCCCAATTAGTTCTAAAATTTATTTACTTGTCATTGCATGTGACCCGGTTTAGCCATTTAGTATCTACCAAAATAGAATTCAAACAATAGTCAATCAAATGAGTGTTTGAAGAACAATCCATACTCAAAGGTCAACTCCATCAATATGATATTTCAATTCTTAATATCTGTGTCCCAAGCACATGATTAGAAATTATGCACAAAGGAGTAGACAGGAAGACATTATTAAATGAGTGTTAAATTAACAAAATATAAATAAAAATAAAAGCATTTAATGGAAAACATATGTGGGAACCTTGACCCTGCTGGCCACACAGCTGGTGGAAAGCCCTTGCCCAGAGAATGTCCTAGAACCCCTCCAACATCCCACAACTTCCTGGATTTGCTCTGAGCATCCTGGAACCACCTATCAATGAAGATCCACCTTGAGCTTGTGCTCACCTTATCTTTGAGATCCATTGCTTTCCCTCCACCAGCGTTGAGTGCAGAACCAGGTCTGGGTGAACCCCCCCAATTCTTCCCTGAGTTAATTCTGTACCTTCAACCCCCCATATCATTGGACTGAGTGGTTCAGTCCTGGAATTCTGGTACACATACCACCCAGAAACTTACTTCCCCTCAACCATGGTCCTTCTGGGTCACTGATGACGATGAGCATTGGTCCAATAAACTGTCCTCCTCCTTGGAACTCTGTGGGATAGCTCTGAGCATACCGGATGCTCCTATCCACCCAGGATTATCTTGACACTGCTCTCATACTATGTTTGATGCCCTATGCCTACAATCTGCCTGAGATTCCACTCTGAGCATATTGAATCCACCAATCCAAGCAGGACCACCTTAAGATTACATTCACCTGAATTTTGATCCCATCACTTGCAATCTACCTCTGGTGAGTCTGGGAGCAGGCCTAGTTGAATCTCCCCATATCCTTCCCTGTGAAATACTGGGATAGCTCTGCATTTCACTCCCCCTATAAACTTGACCTGAGTGTTTTAGTCCTGGTATTCAATTTCCATTAGCCACCCACAGAATGCCTTCCCTCTATCCTTGGCCCTCCTGGGGACACTGCTCAAGATAAGTGTTTAGCCCCAGTGGTCCCAATATTAAATCCATCTCCTTAGAACTTCCTGGGTGGGGTCTGAACATAATGGAATTGCCTACCCATAAAGGACCACATTGAGCCTATACCCACCTGATCTTTGATCCCCATCATTTGCACTTTCCCTGAATGCTGGAGACCATCCTGAGTCTGCCTACTCCATATCATTAGCTCTTCTGTGGCCTCTGGTGTAGAGACCTCCAAAAGAGAGCTCATATTATCCAGAGTTACAGATATGAAACTGTTTACCCAGATATACCCACCAAGACAGGAAGACAGAGAAAAAGAAAGACTCCAAGTGCACCCACTGGAAGAAGAAATGGTGGATGGCAATATAAAAAGTAGATTCAACAATACAAAGACCAGTATGTTATCACCAGAACCTAAGGACTCTACACAAAATAGACATGGAAATAACAAAATAGGTGAAGCAGAAGATAACAACCTAAAAAACAACTTCATAAAACTGATAGAGGACCTCAAGGAGGATATGAGAAAATTCACTAAAATAATGGAAGAAAAAACAAAAAATGATTGAAAGAAATACAGGAAAATAACAAGAAAAATGCAAGAAATGAACAAATATCTTAAAGAAAATAAGAAAGCCAAGTAAAAACAAGCAAACAGATGAAGGAAACCATTCAAACAGTTCAAGACCTGACAAGTGAAATAGGGACAATAAACACACACACACACACACACACACACACTGACACACACACACTGAGAGAATATTGGAGACTGGAAAATTGAGTAAAGTATAAAGAACTACAAATGCCAGCATAACCAACAAAATACAGGAGACCAAAGAGGGAATCTCAGGCATTGAAGATAATCTAGAGGAAATCAATTCACCGAGGAAAGAAAATTTAAATCCAACAAATCCTTAGCTCAAAATATATAGGAAATATGGGACACAGTGAAAAGACCAAATCTGACAATAATAGACATACAAGAATGTGAAGAAGCACAGATCAAAGGGGCAAAAGCATATTCAACAAATTCCTTGAAGTAATCATTTCCAGTCAGAAGTACGTGCCAATGAAAGTACTAGAAGCATACTAAACACAAATAGACTCAAATATTAAAAGTCGCCAAGGCATTTAATTATCAAAACACCTATCATACATAATGACAAGAGAACATTAAGAGCAAAACAATAAGACCTAGTAACATATAGAGGCAGACCTATCAAAATAGCAACTGAATTCTCCATGGAATCTCACAAGGCCAGATGGTCCTGGATAGATTATGAACAAATA
The DNA here is from genome assembly GCF_943737965.1 of Phodopus roborovskii. NCBI lineage: Eukaryota > Metazoa > Chordata > Mammalia > Rodentia > Cricetidae > Phodopus > Phodopus roborovskii. The sequence goes on along the minus strand of NW_026125664.1, from coordinate 25,176 downwards.
ATAAGAGTCCTCAGATGCCAGCCCAGGCTAACATAATGTGCAAAACTCTCATTCATTATAGACAGCAAAAACAAGATATTTAATGTCAAAGCCAGATTTCCTAAACATATTTCCATAAATCCAGTCCTACAGAAAATTCTGGAAAGAAATTCTAACCAAGCAAGCTAACTACAATAATGAAGACCTAGGCAAAGTTAGTGTCAGTATACAAGAACCAAAAAGAAAAAGTGGGTGAGTATACTCACAATACCACCACCAACAACAATGAAACAAAGAAGAATTAGCAATCTATGGTCTTTAATTTCCCAAAATATTAACGGTCTTATTGCCTATAAAAGCACACAGGCTAACAGAGTGTATATTAAGACAGATTTCATCCTTCTAGTGCATACAAGAAATGCATCTAAGTTTCAAAGACAGACATTACCTCAGTGTAAAAGGTTTGTAAAATATCTTCCAATAAAAGGAACTCAAGAAGGAAGCAGGTGTAGGTATCTAAATATTAAGAAGTTTAATTTCATACCAAAATCACTCAAGAGATGAAGAAGGTCATTTAATAATTAGCATGGAGAAACCCATCAATATAAAGTCTTAATTCAGAACATCTCTGATCCAAATTAAAAGGTACCCACATTCTTAAGAGATACACTAGTAAAACTCAAAGCTCACATAAAACCTTACTCACTCATAGTGGGAGATTTCACCACCCAATTCTGAACACTAATCAGGATTACCAAACTTAAGTTTCACAAACAAACACAGGAACTAACAAAAGTTTTGTCCCATTTGGTTTTAGTAGTCATTTATAGAACATCCAATCTAAGCACAGAAGAATATACCTTCTCCTCAGCTACACATGGAACCTTCTGTAAAACTGACTACATACAAGGCAACATAACAAACCTCAACAGATAAAAAATACAATAAAATTGAATAGCCCCCTATATCTTATCAGATCACCATGATTTTGAGTTGGAATTCTACAAGAATACAAACTGCAGTCACCCTACAAATTCATAGAAACTGAATAATGAGTAAATTACCGTTCCCTGGTCCAGGAAGAAATAATGAAATAAATAAAAGATTTGTAGAATTCAATGAAAATGAAGACAGAACATACCTGAACTTATGGGACACTTTTAAAGCAGTTATACAAGGAAAGTTCATTGCAATCAGTGCTCATGTGAAGTAAACAGATGATAGTCAAATTATATAGTTAAGAGCTCAACTGAAAGACATAGACCAAAAAGAAACAAACTTACCCCCGGAGCAGTACCTGACAGTGAATAATCAATTTGAGGGCTGTAATCGATAAAGTAGGAACATGGAAACCAATACAAATTATGAATAAGTTGTTTCTTTGAAAAATAAACAAGATAGACAAACTTAGGGGCAAACAAATCAAGAAGCAGAGAGAGAACATGCAAACCAGCAAAATCTGAAATGAAAATGGGGATATACGAACAAACACTGAGGAAACCCAGAGACATTTCAGTTCATACTTTGAAAACATGTACTATACAAAAGTAAAAAATCTAAGGGAAATGGACAGATTTCTGGATTGTTATCACTTATCAAATTCAAAACAAGTATAAATAAGCAATTTAAATAGATTTAGATCACATACTGAAATAGAAATAGTCATGAAACTCCACCCAAGCCCCCTCAAAAACAAGACAAAACAAAAACAAACACATAGACACAAAGCCAAAGGACTTCAGTGCAGAATTCTACAAATATTTCATAGAAGTGCTATTGCGGTAAATAAGGATCAGGATAAACAAATAGGCCGAATAGATGTTTATTCAGGGAGAAATAACTTACAACCTAGACAGATGAACACCAGGAAATTCAACCCGATCCTCTCCTGTCCGAGTCACGCCAGAAAGAGAGCCTTTCTTGGCTCCCTCCGACCTCCTTCCACAGGTCACTTCTGCCCATGGCTCCACCCCCCAATGGGCGTGGTCAGTGCTACAGAAGGACTATCTCACTACAAAGTGCTAATACCAATACTCCTCAAATTGTCTCACACAATAGAAGCAAAAGGTTCATTACCATTTTTTAATTAGTTTACAATAACCTTGATATGCAAGCCTCACAAAGACACAACTATGAAACAGAATTACAGGCAGATATCCCCCATGAACTTTCATGAAAAAGTATTCAATAAAATACTGGAAAATCGATTACATGAACACATCAAATAAGTCCTCTACCATGACCAAGTAAGCTTCAGGTCACAGATGCAGGGATGGTTCAACATATGAAAATCTATCAATTTCATCCACCATATACATAAAGTAAAAGAAAAAATCACATTATCATCTCACTAAATGCTGAAAATGCCAGTATCAAAATCAATCACACTTTTATGATAAAGTCCTTGGAAAGAACAGGGATAACAGAAACCTACCTAAACATAATAAAAGCAATATACAGTTAACCAACATAGAACATTAACCTATGTTTAGAGAAGCTTAAGACAATTCCTCTAAAATAAGAAACAAGACAGCTGTCCATTCTCTCCATAAATCTTCAATATTGTGCTTGAAGTTCTAGCTACAGAAAGAAAACAAGAAAAGAAGATCAAAGGGACACAAATTGGAAAGTAATAAGTCAATTTGTTACTATTAGCAGATGATATGATTGTTTACTTAAGTGACCCAAAAAATTCTACCAATGAACTCCTACAGATGATAAACACCTTTCAAACAGTGACAGTACACAAGACTAATAAAAACAACAACAAAAAAAAAATCAGTAGCCTTACTATATACAGAAGAAAAAAGGGATGAGAGTCACTACCCTTTACAATAGGAAAAACAACAAATAACATCTTGGGGTAACTATAACCCAACTAGTAGAAGGCCTATATTGCATGGTCTTGTATCTTTATAAAGGAAATTAAAGAAGATACTAGAAAATGGAAAATGGAAAATCACCCATGCTCTTGAATTGGTAAGATAAATATCGTAAAAACTCCAATTTTGCCAAAAGCAATCTGCAGATTCAAAGCATTCCCAGTAAAAATCCTAGCACATTTATTTCTTCACTGACCTTGAAAAAAAATACTCAGCAGTATATGGAACAACAAAAGAGTCACAATAGTCAAAACAATGCTGTATAATACAGGAACTTCAGAAAGCATCACATTCTCCGACTTCGACCCCTAACCTCTATTATAGAGCTAAAGTACCAAAAAAAAAGCACTTGGTATTGGCACATATATAGAAAGGTAGACCAATGGAACTGAAAATCCTGATATTAACCAACACACCTATAAACTCCTAAGTTTTGATGAAACAGGAAAAATAATACAATGGAAGGAGGCAATCATTTTCAACAAATGGTTCTGGCAAAACTGGATGATGATATGTAGAATACTACAAAGAGACCTATGTGAATCGCTATACACAAAACTTAGAACAAATGGATCAAAGACCTAAATATTAATCCAGCTACCCTAAACCTCTTAGAAGAGAAAGTTTGAGGTACTCTTGAAGGAATTTTACAGGAGACCAGCAAAGAAAATGCAAAATTTGACCAGCAAAGAAAACACAACATTCAGACTCTTCTTTAAGCAGTTTATTCAGGAAACTTGTATAATCTTCTGACCCTGGAGGCAGCCCAGCCCACAGCTTAAATGCCCTTGGGCAGTCAACCCCAGAATGCCATGCGGTGAAAAACAAAAAAAGACAGGTCCACATAAACAGAAGCAAGACAGATTCTCAGCTTTTAGCCAAATATGGAATTGTTTAATACAGAGAGTACTTACCATCGGGAAGGTGTAGGGCAGAAGCCAGTGCCATCTGTAAGGTGCAGCACTTCGCAGCTCTCTACAGGAGAGTTATTCCTAGTCATAATACCAAACAGTGAGATCAATAATTAATAAATGGAACCTACTGAAACTGAGAGCCATATGTAAGGCAAAAGACACAGTGGACAACACTGTGGACAGCAAAAAGAGTGGGAACAGATCTTCACCAACCCCTCATCTGACAGAATGTGCAAAGAACTCAGAAACTAATCAACACAACCTCATATAATCAAATTAAAAGGTGGGGTACTGAATACACAATTCTCAATAGAGGAAATCAAAATGGTTGAAATACATTTACGAATGTGCTCAACATCCTTAGGCATCATGGAAATGCAAACAAAAACTACTCTGAAAAAATTTTTTACTCCTGTCAGAATGGTTATATCAGAAACAACATGAACAGCTTATGCTGGAAAAGATTCAAGGAAGGGGAACACTCCTCCACTGCTTGTGGGAGTGAAAATTATACAGCCATTTTGGAGATCAGTATGACAGTTCCACAGAAAAACCAGAATCATTTTACCACAGGACCCAGTAATTCCCCTCTTTAGGCATATACCCAAATGATCAGCAAAGACATCAATTCAACTACTTTCATAGCAGCATTATTTGTAATAGCAAGAATCTGGAAGCAATATAGATGCTCCTCAAATAAAGTATGAATGAAGAAGCTATGGTACATTTACTCAATGGAATAAACTCAATGAGGAAAAATGGAATTTTGAAATACTTTAGTGAATGAATGAAACTTGAAATTCCTGAGTGAGATAACTGACTCACAAAAGGCTCAACATGGGATGTACTCACTCATATGTGGATTTTAGACATAGAGCAAAGTATCACCAGTCTACAATTCACACCACTATAGAAATTAGGATAAAAGGAGGAAACTATACAAGGAAATTTTACAAGGTCCCCAACAGAAGGAGAAAGCATCATCAACTTCCCAGCATGTCAGGAGCATGAAGGGACAGTGAGTAGAGAAAAAGATAAGGGAGAGAAGGGTAGGAAAGGAGAACATGTGTGACCAAGATGATTGAGTCAGGTGTGGAATAGATGAAAGCAAGAAAAGAGATTTCATAATAGAGGGAGACATTATAGGTGTGAAGAGAAAATTGATTCTAGAGAAATGTTCAGTCTTACAAGGATAACCACAACTAAGAATCTGAGAAACACTGGAAAAGATACTTTAAATACCAATTCTTGATAATGAGATTTATAACTAAATTATATGACACAGTATGTCCCTCCTTAATTTTCCCCATAAGCAAGGACTCCTCTCCGGCTTTACATTGGTTTATTTTAGACATGACTTTCTCCTTAAGGTGGACTGCAGATGTAATTCAGGGACTGGAATCCCTTACAAAAGATTTCTCCTCTAGAGTCACCTCCCCAGAACCCTACAAGTGGTCTGGTATGATCCACCCTCATGACTCATAAGACCTGGTTTTCTATACCTAGTACGTTTGGAACTAGAGTGACTGTGATGCTGAGTAGAAACAGCCAGAGTATGGTGGGGACTGAAGAATTCCCCAAACAATTCAGTCAGTCCTGTGGGTACAATCCAAGCCAGGCAAGGTTTCACTGACCTTACCTGCTACAGCAGGCTTCATCTCTGCTAAACAGTTCACCCAAGTATGTGGCCCAATGTGCCTTTTCTTAAGTAGCTCACCATCCCTTAAATACAGGAAGAACCCCAAGGGTCAAAGATAGAAAATTTCATTGTCTTGCTCTGCCCCGTACAATACTTAAAGAACTTTATGAAATCAACACAAGGGGTCTCTATCTCTATCTCTACTCTGTCTCTCTCTTTGGTTGTGTTTTTGTATGGGTTTATTCTTTGTGTGTTCCCTGGACAGGAAGCTACTTCTTGGAGAGCACAGTCTCAAAGAGATAAGGATGTGTCAAATTTATGGTGGTAAAATAAGAGCTGTAGGGGGATGACGAGTTTGCATGTAGGGGAAAAATTATAGGACTCCTTCATTGCCATCTCAGGTTGGGATAATGTTTGGTGAAGTCTTTTCCTTCGCATGCGCTCATCCACGTGCGTGCATGAGTGTGTGTGTGTGTGTGTGTGTCTGTTCTTGTGGCTAGCTGGACCAGTCTATTTTGTGGGAAAACATATGGGAGGATTCAAGATTAAACTTTCCAGTGGCCAGTCTGGCACATCTCTGAATTCAGAGCTCCTGTGTGTCCCATGCTGCCCCAATGGCCAATGCGGGGCTCCCAGTGTGAGATTCCTGGGGGAGGTGGTGACTGACAGAGTTGTGTTTATTATTATTTTTATTATTATTATTACTACTAATCCTGTTATCATCATCATTGTTATTAACATTTATCATTATTGTTGTTATTTATATTACCGTTAATAATTATTTATCAGTGTTGTTATTCTTGCTATTATTATTACTATTATTAATAGTGAAAAACCAAAAAGTGAAGTTAAATGAAGGACGGTCTGACCTGGAAAGCTAACCAATATCTGTTTCTTGGAATTTGCTAGCTTCCTCTCACCAGGCCCTGAGATGACAAGAATTCACACTGCCCCTCCTTTCTGCCCCTTCTTTCCTGTGAGTCAACAGGTGGTGAATAGGGTCTTTAGGAAACAAAGAGATAGCTGCAGCTGGTTTGCCCAGACAAAATTAATTAGCACACCCTGATGCCCTAAGGTCTGCTGACTCTAATAGCGAGACGATCCGACACCCAAGGTTCATATACTCAGTGGACAGAGGGTCCCACCCCCTCCCCCGAAGCTAGTGGGTTTGCCTTTAAAAACACTTGGGCCCAGGGGAGGGGGCTTCTCCCTAGCCTGCATGCTGGAGGAGTCCGTTTGCGCAAACGTTTCCTGTTCAGTGAAGCCTCTTGTGTTTTGCAGCAACTGGACTGGATATAGAGTTCTTGGGGTATCGACTGAACCTGGAAGACTCCTCTTTCTGAGGGTCTTACAATAATATTGTTATTATTATTAACATTATTATTATTATTATCATTATTTTTAGTATTCTATCATTGCTGCTGCTGTTGTTATTATTAATTTTATTATCATTATCAGTGTCACTATTATTTTGTTATTATTATCATCATCATTATTATTAGTACTGTCATTATTAATTTATTATTGTTGTTCCTTTGCTGTAGCTAATGCCTATAAAACGAGACTTAGAGCCCACGTTGAGTTTATTAAGAGAGGGGAGAGAAAGGGGTTAGCTGTTGGCCAAGGAAAACAGGGGAGAGAGAGAGACAGAGATCAAGAGGGGGGCAGAGAGGGAGACACCAGAGAGAGGGGTGTGCTTGCTTTTAAAGGGGGGCTTGCACATGCATAAGTGAGTCTTCTGGCAGCTAAGTAAAGCTTGACATAGTAATGACAAGGCCATGAGTGTCCCACCCATCATTGGGGGCAGGGGACAGCTGGCTGCTAGTTCCTAACATTCCCACCACTTATTGTTATTAATAAGGTGGTGGTTGGGTGTTGCAGGGAAGGGAATAAGGACTGAGTTTTTAAGACTTTTCCCTGCTGACTTGGGGAGCATAGATCATCTTTGGGGGATCCGAGGAAGCTGGGGTGCTGACACTTCCTGGTAGCTGGTTGTTTCATCGCAGTCCTGACTGTATGGAGCTCTGGCATCTCTTTGAGACCTGGCAAGATGTTAACAGAGCAGAGGACAAGGTTAAGTTTCTGTCTCTTAGGTCTTAGTACTTAATGGGAGAAGTAAGGTGAGGGAGGGGCTTCCAAGGGGGTACCAGGAGCAGGTTAGGAAGTCACACGGCCAAGAAAAAGTTGAGTAATAATTATTTGGAGTGAATCTGACCTGTAAATGGATCCAATTCTGCTCCCTGGAACCCAAAGAATCTTTGGGTTTGTGAAACATAAATATTAGACACTATATCAGCATACACATGTTAATATGAAAGAATTAACACAATTGGCAGATTCTTGGCACAATGAAAAGTACCTCAATTGTGAGCTTATAGTTACAGTTATGATCGAATAATGGCATAGTATGATGTTCAGTACTCCCTCAGAATTGGATTAATAGCTTATTAAAACTTTATTGATTAATGTTAAGGCTATGAATACTAGCGACCTTAAGATTTCCAGTTTTGAAATCTGTTTTGTAACAATTTGAGCCTTGGATGCTGCTGTAAGCTGACAAAGCTACCAGTCATCAAAAACATCAGAGTTCTTGAGATGGATAAAATTTTACCTGAATGATTAGGGAGTAACAGCGACTTACTAGCTGGCAGCATGGACAGCCACCCTGAGGTCCTCCACGGTTGTTGAGCTTAGAGGCTTTAAAGATGTCTGCCTTCCACTGATAGCATGAGACCTGTGGATTAGGAGCTTTTGGGAAGACTTACCTACCATTGGCCCAAGCAACGTGGAGAAGATCGACTCCACTGCCCTTTTGTCCACAGTTCTTAGTGCCCTTAGCAGCAGTTGAGATGCAAGGCAGCATTGTTCAGTGGCTAGTTCACTTTTGTGGGTGGCTTCTTCAGTGTCTATCACTCTTCTTGGAGAAAATGGGTGGTGCCAGCAACTGGCCTGTCTCTCTGTTATAAAAGCTTTTTAATGAAACATTTTAAATGCCATATTCTCTAGATCTCTGAGCATTTTAGGGCTGTCTGACTGTTTAGCATACTTTAGTATACAAAATATTCTTTAGTTACATGCCTTAAGCACATGGGTGGCTAGGTATGGCTTTACCCCGGTAATTAATTAATCTGTCTGGAAAACTGGATCTAAGTTGAGAGTCTGTGGGGGGGATGTTTTACTCAGAGCCATGCAGCCTGACTGTAAATGGTTTTAACTTAGTAGGTTAGACATATAACTGTAAAGGACAAAGAGGTAGAGAAATACTCCCTTTGATAATAGAGGCTTAACATTTATATACAGCTTATAGGAAAGACTGGTTGGCATAAATATTTTCTTAGCTTGAAATAGACATTTATAACCTTAAATGTTTACCACCAATTAAGGGCACATAATAATTTAGAAATATTTGAGACTTAGAACAGTTGAATTTAAGTTGTATGAAGTTAGCTTACAATTACTTAAATTCAAGTAGAAATCAAGTGTACAGATATATTATACGGGACTGGGTAAATTGAGAAGGACTAGAGTGTGAAGCTATGTATAACATAGTCAGAGAAAAAGATATTACAGACAAAGAATAAAAGGCAAAAGGTAAATGAATTACAGGTTTTGTTGGCGGTAGAAGCTGGCTAGACTCCTGCCTAGATGGCTGATGAAGCAGAAAGAATAACCATGGCGGGTAAAGCTAGGCCACGTGGTCAAGATGGTGGCTGCCATAAACATATTCCCAACAATTGGCAGAAATCGTAAAGTTTTGAGATGTAATTTTTTCTAAAGCAGATGCTGCCTCAGCTCAGACCACCGCGCTGAGACAGGTTGCAGCTGGGGCAGGCAGGAAAATTTGAGTGTGGTGGGAATAGAACCGAAACAAATTTAGGGAAATATTGTTTAGCAGAATGTTTAGCAGAGATATAGAAAAAACTCCTTCTATCGACCTGTTCGCTGGCAGTAATTTGAAAGATCCTGTAAAATATTGGGATCTAGAGAGCCGTTTACATGGCCATTTTGAATTATTTTCTAGGGGAATCTAGGCTACTTTTCAGTACAAAAGTAAATAAGTCTGGGTACCTTTACAAGTGTCATTAAGTGAAAGGGTTTTAAATTTTCTATCAGGCATCCCAGTGGAGTGGTGGGGTGTATTTTCTTGGCCTGTTTATTCCTAATGGGTGGAGAGAAAGTGACCATGCAGTCTTGGCACTCAAGAGTGTGGCCACACCATAAGCGAGAATGGCAGAGCGTTATTTGAAGCTCGTCAGCCCGAAAATGTTGCCAGGGCCATCAGAGGCCGGAAGGACTCAGCAGTTCAAGAGCGGAGTAGATATACCGCCCTGGGTGGTATGTCTTCCACCCTTGAGGAATGTACCCGACCTTAAGGAAATGGGTTAAAATTTAAAAGGGTACCTTACCTAATTGAAGCCAGTGTGGGGTGGTATTTCCAGTGAACGGGGGATTGAGGCAACCCCCTGGTATCAGAAACAGGATCTCAAGTATCTCTGGCTGGCTGCCCACCAGCAGACAGCTGCCAGTGACCCTCAAGGAGTGCCTGCCTGGGTTTCGGCACTAATGTTGTGCTTTTGCTGCAGCTAATGCCTAAGAAACACAAATATGAGACTCAGTGCCCTCGTGGAGTTTATTGAGAGAAGGGAGAGAAAGAGGGGGTAGCGGGTGGCCAACCGAAAGCAGGAGAGAGAGACAGAGGCCAGAGAGGGAGACCAAGAGGGAGAGCAAGAGTGAGAGGCACCCTTTGCGCACTTGCTTTAAAAGGGGGGCTTGCACATGCATAACTGAGTCCTTTGGCAGCCAGGTAAATTTTGAGCCACCAGGTTAGGCTGACATAGTGATGACATGGCCATGAGCGTCCCGCCCATCATCGTGGGCGGGGGTGGGGGTGGGGGGAAGGGGAGTCAGCTGGCTGCTAGTTCCTGACATTTCTACCTCTTATTGTTATTAAAATGGTGGGGGTTGGGCATGGCAGGTTAGGGAATAAAGACATTGAGTTCTCCAGACTACTTCCTCCTGACTTGGGGGCTTAGATCATCTTTGGGTGATCCAAGACAGCTGGGATGTTGCCATGTCCTGGTATCTGGTTGTTTCATCAGAGTTCTGACAGTATGGAGCTCTGGCATCTCTTTGAGATCTGACAAGATGTTAGCAGAGCAGAGAACAAGGTTAAGTTTTTTGTACATTAGGTCTAAGTACTTAATGGGAGAAGTAAGGTGGGGGAGGGGCTCCCCAAGGAGGTCCCAGGACAAGGTTAGGAAGTCCCAAGGCCAGGGGAAAAGTTGACTAATAATTATTTGGAGTGGATCTGACCTGTAAATGGATCCAATTCAGCTCCCTGGAACTTAAAAGAATCCTTTGATTTTGCAAAAACATAAATATTAAGACACACTAGCAGCATACTCATGTTATAAATGATTTGGCTGAAAGAATTAACACATAAACTGGCAAATTTTTAGCACAATGAAAAGCACCTTAATTGTAAGTTTATACTTAGTTCTGATCATATAGTGGCAGAGTATGATGTTTAATACTGTTAAAACTTTATTGATTAATGTTAAGTCTATAAAGAGTAGCAACCTTAAGATTTCCATTTTTGAAATCTGTTTTGTAACACTTGGAGCCTTGGCTGCTGCTTTAAGCTGACAAAGCTACCATCCGTCAAAAGCATCAGAGTTCTTGAGAAGGATAATATTTTACCTGAATGATTAGAGTAACAGGGACTTACTAGCTGGCAGTATGGACAGCCACCCCAGGTCCTCCACAGTTGTTGAAGTCAGAGGCTTTAAAGATGTCTGCCTTCTGCTGATGGCACGAAACCTGTGGATTAGGAGCTTTTGGAAGACTTACCTAGCGTTGGCCCAAGCAACGTGGAGAAAGTCGATTCCACTGCCCTCTTGTCCACGGTCCTTAGAGCCCTTTGCAGCAGTTGAGATGCAAGGCAGGTTTGCCCAGTGGCTAGCATTGCCGCTTTTGTTGGTGGAGCTTCTTCAATGTTCTTCAGTCTTTTTGGAGGAAATGGGTGGTGCCAGCAGCTGGCCTGTTTCTTATTGGGTGTGGTGGAAGGACCAAAGAACAAAGGCGGATTGTGACTGGATCAGGACGGTATCCATAGTCTTCCCCAAAGCTCTAGGAATTCAGGACCATGTCACAAGCAATTGTTAGCTAAGCTAATTACCACCCCATATTTCTTATTCTTGATAATGATTCCTGACTAAGGTAGCCCAGATCACTTTGTGTCCATACCCTTACTTCTGAAAGTATTAGCCTCTGGAAAGGAGGAACTCCCTGATTTCATATCCAATACCACATGTTCAGTGCTCCACCATATATACACAACCAGCAGAATTGTACTCAATTGGTTTTATTGGCATGTTTGTGCATACAAATTCATTCATACATGCTTAACAAGAAAGGAATTTCAAGGGAAGAATATGTGAAGGAATGGAGAAAAGACATGAAGGGGTAAATTGGTGAAATACAATTTAAATAAAAGGCATGAGAATAAATTTAAAATAATAAAGCTGACTAGAAATATAGCTTAGCAGTCAACAGCACTGTTTGTTGTTACAGAGGACACATGTTCCATTACCAGAAACCATGACAACCAGCGATCTTCTGTAACTTGAGTTAAAGGGAGATGGTATCCTGTCCTACCCTTTGCAGGTACTTTGCTTATGTGGCTTCAGACAAACATCCTATTATGAGTGGTTTTCCTGTTCTCACTGCTGCACCAGGCCCCATGTAACACACAGAGGCATTGTATTAGATATAAAGTTGTTAGCCTGTTACTAGCATTTCTTATTGGTTAGCTGTGTCTTAATATTAAACCACTTCTGTTAATCTAAGTATTTCCATGTGGACTTATCTTAGCAGAGTGAGGGGGCCAGCACTCTGCTCTCTTTGTATCTTACATCTTGAATCTCCTCCCTACTTCTCCCTCTGTCCTCCTAGTCTCCAATCTCACCTATCTTGCTTTGGTATTAGCCAACAGTGCTTTATTCATTAACCAATTACAGAACCATATTTACAGTATGACATCTTCCACCACTTCTTTGCAGGTACCGTGCACAAATGCATGGGAGCAGACAGTCATATACATTACATAAACTAAAGCTTATAAAGGGAATTCTCTACAGTGCTGTCACAGTCCTGTCCTAGACATCAGGAAGACCTAGTTTAGATGAACTCCTGGTCCTGCTAGCTTTTGTTTGTTTATTTCTTTATTTATTTATTTATTTATTTATTTTTAGTTGAGAGGCTTGTAATGATTCATTTTGTTTCATTATGAGTAATAGGTCTCTATTTATTTTCTCCATGCTGTTTTCATTGAACTTTGATATGTGGTACCTACCAAGAAAAATATGTATTTCTTTACTATTCCCACTTTGGGTGAATGAGGTGTTTTTAAGTATTTTCTATGGTGTTGTTGATTACTGTTATGTCCCCTTTTAATTGCTGCATTTATTAATTGTTATATTATCTCTGTATCTCTAAGTTAATTTTGATAATGTTTTGTCCATCTTGTTGATTTTTCAAAAAAAATATGTTTTTCTTTGAATAATTTTATTTTTCTTTGTTTCTATTTTGTTAATTTTAACCCTGATTTAATAGCTTCTTGCTGTCTAATCCTCTTGGGTATATTTGCCAATATTTTGTTTGGGGCAATATCAAATGTCATATTGGTGGAGTATTTCTTTGAATGGGAATTGTTCTTCCCCATCTCTTTTGATTAATTTTTCTTTGAAGCCTATTTTGATAGATACAAAAATCACTCAACAAGCTTACTTGCAAACTTGCTAAGTTTACTTGAAAAAACTAGTGAATAGGTTTTAAAAGTACATGGGAGAAGAAATGGAATCACTTAGAGATGGGAAGGGTCAAAGAGGAGAGTATTGTGGGAAGAAAACAAACAAGGAAGCACATAATCACACGTATATAAAGATGCCTGTATTTAAACTAAACCAAAATTTAAAATTATTGGCCTTTAAGGTAGATCATTGGGAAATGGCACTTCTCATAAAACTGGACAACCTGAGTTAAATTCCAGTGACCCAAAGTGAAAGAAGCTAGAACCATCTCCAGAGAGTTTCCTTGGAGTGTTAAAGTCTGTGTGGTAGCACATGTGCACAGGCATGTGCTTGACAACAAAAACAAAACAAAAATAAAACCATGTAATTAAAATTATACAAGAAAAAACATTTTAATTACAAATATGAATTAGGAATAGTACAGCTAGGTCTGAGGCAAAGAGTACTTACTGCTATTGTCAAATACCTGTGTTCATTTCCCAGTATACATGTCTATTGACTTATATAACAGCCTATAACTCCAGCTCTATGTAATCCAGTGCTCTTTTGTGTCTTCTTCAGGCAGTCATAGGCATTGTATTAATTCATGCAGACACAATTCACATAACAAAAGCAAATATTTTTATTAAAAGTTATGAAAGAATAAACTCAACAAAGTATCAAGATGCAAACAGGCCAGATTAGAAAGGGAAATTGGGGTAAAATCATTTTCAGAATCCAGTCTAGAAGATATGAGTTAAATGTGTGAGATTCATGGTGGGGAGAATAGTCTCCAAAAGTTGTCTTCTGTTCTACAAACACACACACACACACACACACACACACACACACACACACACACTCTCTCTCTCTCTCTCTTTTTTCTCTCTCTCTCTCTCTCTCTCACATGCATGCACCTCCATGCTTGCATGCACACACACACACACACACACACACACACAGACACACACACCATGTGGGAATGTCAATACACACAACAAGGTGAGAAAGACTTCAGCAATGCTTATTAAATTTTAATAACATTGTGCACCAGAAACACGCCTTGGTGGAGAAAAGAATAATCAGCCAGGGAAATAGGAAATCCCATGCAAAAATTAATTGTACATGACAGACACAATGCAAACATTTTCCCCCATTGGCAAAAATTGCAACAACAACAACAACAACAAAAAAAATTCCTTAGCGCAAGGCTTGAAGAGTAGGAAGACAATTAGGACACATGGGGTATTTTGTTCATCATTTTGAGGGATACATAAAAGGATGTTTGTTGCAGTGGTTTTTTTGTTTGCTTTTCCAGAATTGTTTTCTCTCTGAATCTCAGGCTGTCCTGAAGACCATTTTGTTGCCCAAACTAGCCTCAAATAGCAAGAATTCCCTCTGCCTCCTGAGTGCTGGAATTAAAAGGCCTGTGTCACCACACTTACAGCTAGTGTCCTTTATAACATTTTATAATATGAATGTTTTGTAAATAACAGGGGAAATGATAACACACAGAAAAGTATGTGCTGCCTAATAATGATTGATTTATTGGATTCTCCCTCCCCCATAGGCAACCTGGCCCCTATTCCTACTCCCAAAATCTCCTCTTCCTGCCCTGGTGGTTTCTCCTTAGCACCTGACTGTCATTCCATACAAGTCCTCTCCAGGGCCAGTATCTTCTTCTTATGAAACCTTTCCAGGTCACAGGCCTCCCTAAAGCTCAGGTTCCTTCCAAGCCCTGGAATCGATCTTCTCTGCTTTCTATAGACAACCTTCCCTTGCCTCCTGGACTTGTCTTTCAGAAATGGACACTTTTCAATGACATCTCAAAGGCTGTTAAAGTTTAGATGGCTACACCATGCATTCATTAAATGACCCTATAAAGACTGCGCATGCAGAGGCCACAAGGACCTGGGGCAATGAAACCTCCATGACTCCAGTTTCTATGGCCACAACTGCAGAGCCTAGACATAAACTGCTCCCTTTTTATAAGCAAGTAACTCCTGCCAGTTTTCTCTCTCTTTCTATTGCTGCCACCAATAGGTTAACACATACCCTTTCCTTCTCTCCCTTTTTCAATAAACACCTGTAGGTTTGTTGAGTTTGTTGGAGTCATAAACTGAGGCCAGTGTAAGCAACATAGATAGACTCTCTTAAAAAAAATCAAAAAACTAGGAAATTTGAGAGGCTCAGTGACACACACTTGCAACCCAGCACTTAGGACATAGAGGTGGATGCAGGAGAATCAGGCCTGTAAGATACTCTTTTGCTAATAGAGATTTCAAGATCAGTGTTCACTGCATAAAATCTTGTGTACAGAGGGAAAGAACCCACAGACAAGCACAAAACTTCAGACAAAAACAGAACAAATAAAAACGTTATTATCTGTGATACCTATAATTAGACACCAGAATTTAACACGTTGTAACCTAAATATTTTGAAAATGTAAAGATATTTCAATTGGGAGAGTATTTTCCAACTGGAAAAAAGATGCGCGGACACCTTTAAATAGGAAAAAAATATGGAGACAAAACATATGTAAGATACACACACACACACAACACAGGAAAATCCTCTAAAGTATTTAAGAAAAAATTAAAACCCTAACCCTGACATGTATATGACAAGTGTCATCTTTCTCTACAACTTCAGTTTAAAATTGGGTAGTTGGTATATATAATCAAGATCCAGCAAACTCAGCTACCACAAAAACTAAGACAGTAAAGTTATAGGCAGGAATTCCAGATGAGCAATGCGATCAACGCAAGAACTAAAGAAAATTTAAAATTCAGGTAAGCACTTTGAATGTCAGTCAGGCAAAGAGTTGAATCTCACATCCTCCCTCTACTCCAAATTGCCTTTTGACAAAGACAGGTCAATAAGAGAAATACATTGACCCACTTCACAGCTTAGCCTCCAGTCTTTAAATTCAATGATGTCTACTTTTCTTGGGTATGGGTAGGGTGGATATCTCTTTGTTCTCTAGCTTCAATGTTAGGATAAAATTAAAAGGTGATCATGCATGGGGGCCATGGGAAATTCCATGGCATGTGAGGGTGACAAACGTGGGGTACAAACATGCATCCGGCACACAACCTGATCGAGCCTCTAATGGCAACTTTTTAAAGGCAGAGACTGAATTAAGGTGAATTCAGAGGAAAGCTTCCTTTAGTTATCCTGAGGTTGGGGAACAAAATGGTGCTACCTGCAACTCACTGTTATGGCTGAGAGCTTCACTCAACCTTCCTTCTATACCTACTCAAGGAACATAGGCTTGAGTTCTCCAGAATGGCAGCTAAGGGAAAACATCTCTACCCACACCACCTGACTTCCCCACCACACTTGTCCCTTGCCAGCAGGAAGAAGCCAGACTCAGACAAATGTGCCAACATCTGGGACTCAGTTTTGCTTAGGTCAAGCCTTGCTGGCTTCTATGTGTATACAAATGTTGCCAATTATTTGGTTGCCCTGTTCCAAATCCCACTATCAAGTGGCTGTGTATCTTCTACTCAACTGGTCCTGTCACTTAGGTTGTAAGAACCAATCAGATCCTCTTGTGGACCTGCCATTTTGGTGGGGGGTGTGTTCCTGTGAATCCAGGCTTTCTGCTCAGATCATCTCATGAAGTTATTTCTTATGCAGTGCCTTTGGCTCTGAACAGAAGGTGGTGAACCCTGGGGTGGACCCTCTCTCGTTCCCAATCTGTAACTCTCTCCACTCTCCCTCACTCAATTTCTCACTCTCTTTCCATCTCTCTGTCCCTCACTTCTCTCTCCTATGTTGCACATCCAATCAGAATGGCAGGGACTGAATCCTCCTGAGCTGGAACGCCTCTGTGGGTCTTTATTATTATCTGTGTAAGTTGTTATCCAATAATATAATCATTTATCATTTTTCTTGGGTCTAGTACACTTATTAACACCCCATTTCCACATGAATTTATTTTATTTATTAAGACTAAAGTCAAGTATGATGTCTTATATGTTCACTAACTTTTTTACATGATGTGGGTTTTCTCTTCCATGATTTCTTCTCTATAACCTTATATCAAGACGTTAAAAAAGGGTTAGAGACACAAATGAAAAAAAAAATTATGAAAAGTTCATTACCATGAATCATGTCTGTTTTATGAGAACATACTGTAGTTTCACTCCTACAGGTATTCTCAAGGGTATAACCTTATTTTCCAAACACCATGAACAGTCACAAACTCACACACTGACATCACATAAGTAAAATTAAATCAAATCTCTAAACAGATTTTCATATGTGCATATGTTCTCTTGTGAGCACTCATTCCTGTAATTAAATTATTTAAACTGACAGTTCTTGTTAGTACCCAAAATAATGTAAATATTTGTATAATTATGTAAACCAATAATCCTCTATTCCATGAAGAGTCCTGTAAAGCTCCCTCTTGGGGAGTTAATATACAATATCATCACATTTTATGATTAATTGTTTCAATTGATGACAATGACATCCTTCCTGACTGGAGTCTGGCCATTCTTCCCTGCCAGTTAAATGCTACATCACCTCTTCATTGTGATAGATAGCTATTACTGACTTATTTAATCATTTAAATGATTTAAACGATGGACAATGGCATCATCGATTCCGATTAGCGTGCAAATATCTGCCAGAGACGAGGTTAGGAATATTGTAGACATGGACTCAGCACTTCCTGAATGATCTATGCATCACCCAGAGTACTATGGATGCTGGATGATTGAGTTGCGAATATTCCATGGTACCTTCCGAGAAGTACAAATACGTCACAAAGGCAGGCATGGCGGTCTGGGTGTTTGACTCCATGCTCTTCCTCCATATCTTCACATTGGTTGTGATCTACGATTAGAAGAAAAGGTGTCACAAGGAGTTCGGCTACATCGCCAAGACCTCGTTAAAGGATGACAACCCAGAACACGGAAGAAATGCTCTCTCTCTCGGCTCTGCTGGTGATGCCCCTGCTGCAGCCATCTTTTGATCTGATATCAAAATTTAGCTACTATTGCTCTGCCAGGTATGGGTGCGTCATCTCAGGTCCTGCCCCACAACAAGAGAGATTCAGGCGCAGGTGATGATGTCAGGCCAGCAGAGTTCTTCAGGATAGAGGTATAATTGTTTGATTATTAACATAGGAATTTTAAAAATCATTGATGACAGCATAATTTATCATGTTTGGCATGTCTGCCCAGGAATTGATAATACAAAAAATATCAAAGACTAACATATGTAAAGGTGTAATTATTAAATTCTTTCATTATATAAATGGTGAACCCTGAAGTTTGGTGCCACCTTGTGTCATTCAAGTGTGACAGACAATCTATCTTTCTGATTCTTTCATTACTAAAATCTGTCTTTTCTCTCCAGGAAGAGTAGAGTCTGGATCCACCTTGTTGGTGTTAATTGTCTCCTGTGATTTTAATATTTATTTATTTAAATCAATGGTGATATCATTTTGTTATCTCTCTAGAGGTAAATTATGAGAAATTGACTCATTATTCATTCATTTTTTTGTTCAAATCTATTATTAAAAATCAATGATGTCTTCAGTTTTGAGCAATCTCGTAGGGGTCATGGATAAAACACCATCCACTTGTTTAATTTGTATTCATTTAATTATGAAAATCTGTCATTATATATTCAGTGATCACTGGAATTTTGAGCCCCTTCTAATAGTCAATCGTGCCAGACCATCACATCATCTAATACTACATTAACTTATTTAACTGTAAAATTAGGAAATTAAATAATAATTCATCATTTCATTATCGTATTTAATATAAAGGTGATGATATGGACCATAAGTGCCTTTTGGAGTCAGGTTTTAGCAGTTGATGATGTAACATCATCTCATTACTTGATTATTTAGCTATTGAAATAGATCTTTACATCATCCATAGGTTTAAAAGTTTGGTGCCATCTTGTCAGAGTTAACATAAAATGCCAATTAATTGATTTTCAATTTAAGTTTTTAAATAAATCCTTATTCCAGGAAGAGAAGAGTCTGACTTCTCCATGTGGGACTTAAGTATGCACCAACATGTCGTTGTTCAATTTTTTTTCCTTATATATTAATCATTGAAATCGATGAAGATGTTGTCCTTCATGACTGGAGTCTGGCCATTCCTCCTGGGAGATAATCGTGTGGCATTATTTAATTATATAAGTAATACTTCCTTGACCATCGCTGGAGTTTGGCTCCATCTTATGAAAGTTAAGTATGGAGGAATTTCCATTCATTACTTATTTGGTTATGTAAATAATGATGGTGTCATACATTATTGGTTTGGCTGCTGTGAGATTTTTCACATACAGGGAAATTGGTACCAGAAGCAGTGCCCAGAGAATGATGGACACTGGGTTACCTAGTGATTACTGATTATATAATGATATTTATTTAACGATCAAATGGTTAAAGATTTTAAAAAACTGTAATACTATGCATGCTAATTTTCTTAGAGGTTACGACAGAAGTGACCCATGAAGGACACAGTCAACACTGACTTTAAAAATTGAATAATTTAATAATCTCATGATCAGAGATTTTTAGCTAATGACATACATTGTGCTGATAACATGACACACCACCAATTCTAAATAACTCCTAAATAATCATATTAGAAAGTGGGATAAAGGACTCAATAGGGAATTATCAGTTGAGGAATCAAAAATGTCTGAAAGAAACATAAGACAGTGCTCCAAATCCTTATTCATCAGCCAAATGCAAATCAAAACAACTCTGAGAAACCATTTGATCAAGTTACTCTAAAGGTAAGAGAATGAAGAGTTTATTTTCTTTTCAATAAATAGAAAAGGATTATGGTAGAGGCGATTAATGGTGTTGTTTCCATTCTGCAAATGAGAAAATTGAAGCATAGAAAAAGTAGGTTTAAATACTCATCAATATTCTTGAATGGCATAATGATGCTTTCCTTTTCATGCTTATGTCACTATAGGCATGTTGTAGAGAGACTGGTAAATATGTGTATTAAAAAAAAAAAAAAAAAAAAACAGGGCCCTGCTTTGTTTTGTGAGAAAATCAGTGAGGCTGTAAAGTTAGTCCATTGGTGGGTATGCTAACTTTAGCATGTGGGAGGTGCTCTAGAATGTGACAGAGTGTTGGATCATAAATGTTGCATGGAAACAATGCTTTCATTATGTATCCTGGTATCACAGTCCAGGGACCAGAGAGCAGCTTCAATAAAGTGTTTCCATGGCACATTACAATCTCCCAAGATAACTCTACTATATCATTTAATGACAGCATGGATTCACCTCACAATGTCTTAGCCAAATCTCTGGAATTTTGCCAATAGTTTTACTGGTTACCCAATTCTGAGCAGATTACCTAATATCAGAGAACATAGTCTGTGGAGAAACAGTTCAAAGACTTCTATTTATGAATGTTTTCTCTCCTTAGAAGTAATATAATTGATTAAATATAATAAGACTCATAATTATTCATCAAAAGGTGAATTTTCCATTGTTAACTTCCTTTCAGGAAGGTATAATCCATTTGTTAGAGTAGACTTAGGGATTATTGGATTGCAGTCCATCTCTTTTGAGGCAGCCGCCCAACATTAAACATGTGATATCATCTAAAACCCTGCATACAAAATGACATTTCAGCATTTATACATTTTACTATTAAACTCTTCGGGTTAAATAAGATATGAACCAGGGAGTTTCACAATTTTTTTGGAGTCAAGGGAGAGACAATTGTGTCCAGGATGGCAGTCCATTTCATCCTTTGATTATCTTATTAATTCATTATTAAAATAGGATATTAGATAATCCATGATCAGTGGATTATTTTTCCAAGCAATGTGGGAGCCAAATATTTTCTACCATCCAAATATTAATTATGTACTAAGTTATTTAAATTAATGATGACAGGGTTGTTCACGAGTCTGGTTTGCAGTGCTACATTAGAGGCGTTAATGATGTTTGGGACATTTGCCTCTTCCTTACTGCAAAGGAGATCTTTACAAGTAACAGACCTGAGAAGGTACTTGCTTCACTAACATTTTTTGCCCATTTCCGCACGTGGACTTTGTATCTTGCGCAGAGACTCTCAGTATAAACCCGCCTGGCTGCACCCACCGGCGGGCACCTCCACCCGGTTTGCACGCGTTGCTTGCCTTGTGTTATATAACTCCAGGCAAGTCCCCTTTAACAAAATTCTGCTTGCCAGAAGCCAAATAAGAATCCCTATAAGGAACCCTGCGGTTAGGCACTATTTGGTGACACACTCCAGGCATAGCTACCAAAAGCTGAGATATACAACTAAAAGCATCAAAGTTCCAGGACAGCAGAATTACACTCAAGGTAATTGTAGAAGCATCCTTGCAATTTAAGCTGATATAAAATCTGAGATAAATTGTTCCATAATTATATAGATAATTTTACTATGAAGAATCCTTAGGAATTATTTTTTACTTCATATGTAGAAGGGATTTTAGCAGGAAGTTAAACTTAAGACTGACCAATATATACTTTTTATTTGTAATAGCACGGGTTTCATCATTAACATGATATTCTTAAAGAAATGGTTTGAGATTACAGCAAACAATAAGGAACTTGTACAAACCATGGGAGACTTAGTGACAAAGATTTGAAACATTGAAAATGATAGAATTCAAAGCATAGAGACAAGGATTCAAAATACTGAAAATGATGGAATCTGTTACAGAGACAAAGATTGGAAACATTGAAAATGATAGAATTCAAAGCATAGAAAAAATATAGAAATAAAGGTTCAGAATATTGGAAGATGGTAATAGAGCTGAAAGGGGTATAATTTGTTTCATGTCAGATACCTCAATAACCAGAACAGAAACAATGCAATGCATTAACAAACTAGCAGAAACAGCCCACTCCTGGTCGGAGGAAGCTACTAATAAGTTTAAAAACTGGAACATCAGATAGAAAGACTAGATGATGAATCTATTCCATGTCTGAGGATAATGGCAAGCTAGCAGATAGAACATTGTTTCTGGAAGGCAGTTTACACCATTCAGATAATATCTAAGGATGATAAGATTAAAAACATGGAATCATTTGTAGTTGAGAAAAAGAAATGACTGATGCAATGAAGTCTCTAGAAAGTTATTTGATTCAAGAAGTTCTGACACTCAAAGAAACAATGTTGAATAGATTTCAGGCTTTAGAAGACCCTGTCTGATACATCAGAAGAAGAATCTACAGGTAACAGGGCATGAAAAGATTTAAAATTTTCCACACCATTTAGGGTCAGGAGCTTTCTTGTATCTATTCATGAAAAGCCAGCAACGAAGAAACATCCAAAAGGTGTCGTTGTATATCAGGGTGCGGGGAAAACCAATACGTATGAAAGATTTAAAAGGTATAAAGGAAGCAGTAGTTCCCGCAGCATGCACTCACTCATGTGAAGCAATTAGTAGAATCATGGGCATGGAATAACAAGGTAACCTCAAGGATTGGGATCAATTAATATCAGCTGTCCTTGAAAGCTCTCTCAAATAGAATGGAGGGCTATGGAGAGAGAGGAAGCAAAAAGCTCTTGAACTTCAGGGTTTAAAGAAAAGGTTATAAAGCTCCCCAAGATAAAATTCTTGTGAGGGTCTCATGTTGACCCAGAAAACCCAAGCTGCCTATGATGAACACATCTTGTCTCTATGCAGCATAGCAGTTTTGAATGCTTGGGATAAGGTTCATGAATTAGGAGAGAGGATAGAACCCTATACCAAGATAAAGCAAGGACCTAGAGAACGCTTTAGTATCTTTTCAGAAAGATTATCTAGGGCAGTACAATTAGATATAGCAGACATAGATGCTAGCTATCACTTATAGAATATTTAGCTTATAATGGTCGCTAATCCTCAATGCAAACAGGTGCTTTGGCCTTTTAAAAATGCGATCAGCACCCTTGGATGAATGGGTCCTATATACAGGCAACATTGAGTATAATGACAATAAGACTGAAGCATGGATAGGTCAAGCATATCTAAAGGTCAGAGAAGATATCGAAGATAACAGAGTTCCTTACTATGGTAACTTCAGGAAGCTTGGCTAGGAGAAGCCATCCCCAAAGGTTTGAAGAGATATCAACATGTCAGATGTTATAACTGTGGTAAGATAGACATCTAAAAAGAAATTGTAGGCAAAGCTTCCTAGAAATAACACCCCAGGAATGAACTCAGCTGAAGGCCTCAGCCTCCTCTGGTTATGTAGAAGGTGCAGGTGCTGGCAGACACTGATAAATGAGTGTAGATCGACCAGAGACATTAAGGAAACCATTCCCATCGGGAACTCCTTTTGGGGGCCTCTCGATACCTAGTCACAGGTTAAATTCCCAGTACAGTTGAAGACAATCTCCTACAGGACAATTAGAAAATTCTGTGCCTATTATAAAAATCATACTGCTCTGGATGACGAATTAGTGACGGGTTGAATCAAACATGACAGAAGGAAAATGAAAACGATATTTTGGCAAGTTGCTATAAATAGTGATAGGCCTAGATTGATAGTTAAGATGAATAATAGACTGTTTGAGGGTCTCCTGGACACAGGAGCTGATGTAACTATCATATCTAATAAATCTTGGCCTCAAAGATGGCCCCTGCATGAGGTAAATGTCTAATTTTAGGATTGAAACTCGTCTCAGGTAAACAAAGCACGAGATGGATTGAATGTATAGTATCAAGGACAGAGAGGGAGGTTGAGACCATATGTGGCTGATGTAGTTATAAATTTATGGGGTCGTGATCTATTACAGCAATCTATTACAGATTAACATTCCTCCGTATTAGAGATAGAGAGCCATAGACGAATTTCATGATTGTGGAAAGAATATTGTTAAGTACTATACAAGACAGAGACCAAATATCCAGGCATAAAAAAAATACAAATGTTGAACAACAGAGGAGCCAAAAGCCCTACCTTTAAAATGGCTAACAGAGGAACCTGTCTGCAGGACAATGGCCTATGACCTCTGAGAAGTTAGAAGCTTTAGAAAGCCTGGTTCAGGAACAGCTAAATGCTGCACATATTGAGGAATCAACCAGCCCGTGGAATTCTCCTGTATTTGTGATCAAAAAGAAATCTGGTAAATGGAGAATGCTTACACACCTGAGAGCCATCAATAAAGTTATCCAGCCAATGGGCTCTCTACAGCCTGAATGCCCTTGCCTTCTTTGATACCTAAAGAATGGCCTATTATAGTTATTGATTTAAAGGATTGCTTCTTCACTATACCTTTACAAGAACAAGACAAAGAGAAATTTGGCCTTTACGGTACCGAATCATAATAATTCTCAAATGAAAGATATCATGGAATGTTTTGCCACAGGGAATGCAAACAGCCCCACCCTGTGCCAATATTTCGTATAAAAAACCGTTAGAAATAACTCGTGAAACAGTTTCCATAATCCATAATCTATCATTACATGGATGATAGATTGTTAGCTGACTCTAAAGGAGAAATATTAGAAAAATGCTGAGAAAGTAAAGGAAGTTTTACCCTGGGGATTACAAATTGCACCTGAAAAAATACAAAAAGGAGATTCTGTCTACTACTTAGGATATAAAATAGGTCTGCAGAAAATTAGACCAGCGTACAGATCAGAAGAGATCGCCACCAGACTCTTAATGATCTTCAAAAATTACTAGGAGAGATTTCTCAACGCAAACCATAATTGGAGTAGAAGGCATGATTTGAAAACTTGAAATGGCTCCTTGAAGGAGATAAGGACTGGAATAGTCCACGAATACTATCAGCTGAAGCTGGAGGAAGGAACCAGAATGGGTAGGTGCAAGAGGATACTAGAAGCACATGTGCACCGTGTGCATCCAAACTCTAGGGACTGTATTCTGGTTATATTACCATCTAGAGAATATCCTTCAGGATTCTTTGAGCTGCAGAGAGAAGATATCATATCAAGGTGTATAGTCCTACCACATACACAGAATAAAACTGAAAACATAT